>NW_024470589.1:270000-293487 GCF_017639515.1 Carcharodon carcharias | reverse complement strand
CTACTGATGTTAATCCAGCTCCCTCACACTGTCACTCAGTAACCCCACTCACCCAGCACCCTGTGTTACTGACTGTATCTGTACTGATGTTAATCCAGCTCCCTCACTCTGTCACTCAGTAACAACTCTCTCCCAGCGCCCTGTGTTACTGACTGTATCTCTACTGAGGTTAATGCAGCTCCCTCACACTGTCACTCAGTAAACCCTTTCCCCCCAACGCCCTGTGTTTTTGACGGTATCTCTACTGATGTTAATCCAGCTCCCTCACACTGTCACTCAGTAACCCCTCTCCCCCAGCACCCTGTGTTACTGACTGTATCTCTACTGATGTTAATCCAGCTCCCTCATACTGTCACTCAGTAACAACTCTCCCCCTGCGCCCTGTGCAACTGACTGTATATCTACTGGTGTTAATCCAGCTCCCTCACACTGTCACTGAGTAACACCTCTCCCCAAGCACACTGTTTAACTGACTGTATCTCTACTGATGTTTATCCAGCTCTCTCACACTGTCACTCAGTAACCCCACTCACCCCCAGCACCCTGTGTTACTGACTGTATCTCTACTGATGTTAATCCAGCTCCCTCACACTGTCACTCAGGAACCCCTGACCCCCAGCACCCTGTGTTACTGACTGTATCTCTACTGATGTTAATCCAGCTCCCTCATACTGTCACTCAGTAACAACTCTCCCCCAGCACCCTGTGCAACTGACTGTATCTCTACTGATGTTAATGCAGCTCCCTCACACTGTCACTCAGTAACCCTCTCCCCGCAACGCCCTATGTTACTGACTGTATCTCTACTGATGTTAATCCAGCTCCCTCATACTGTCACTCAGTAACAACACTCCCCCAGCACCCAGTGCAACTGACCGTATCTCTACTGATGT
The DNA here is from genome assembly GCF_017639515.1 of Carcharodon carcharias. Taxonomy (NCBI): domain Eukaryota; kingdom Metazoa; phylum Chordata; class Chondrichthyes; order Lamniformes; family Lamnidae; genus Carcharodon; species Carcharodon carcharias. The sequence continues at coordinate 292,594 of NW_024470589.1, read as the reverse complement.
TAATCCAGCACCCTCACACTGTCACTCAGTAACAACTCTCTCCCAGCGCCCTGTGTTACTGACTGTACCTCTACTGAGGTTAATGCAGCTCGCTCACACTGTCACTCAGTAATCCCTCTCCCCCAGCACCCTGTGTTACTGACTGTATCTCTACTGATGTTAATCCAGCTCCCTCACAGTGTCACTCAGTAACCCCTCTCCCTCCCAGCACCCTGTGTTACTGACTGTATCTCTACTGATGTTAATCCAGCTCCCTCACAGTGTCACTCAGTAACCCCTCTCCCTCCCAGCACCCTGTGTTACTGACTGTAACTCTACTGATGTTAATCCAGCTCCCTCACACTGTCACTCAGTAACCCCTCTCCCCCAGCACCCTCTTTTACTGACTGTATCTCTACTGATGTTAATCCAGCTCCCTCACAGTGCCACTCAGCAACCCCACTACCCCCCAGCGGCCTGTATTATTGACTCTATCTCTACAGAGGTTAATCCAGCTCCCTCACACTGTCACTCAGTAACCCCTTTCACCCAGCACCCTGTGTTACTGACTGTAACTCTACTGATGTTAATCCAGCTCCCTCACATTCTCACTCAGTAACCCCTCTCCCTCAGCACCCTGTGTTACTGACTGTATTTCTACTGATGTTAATCCAGCTCCCTCACACTGTCACTCACTAAACCCTCTCCCCCCAGTGCCATGTGTTACCGACCGTATCTCTACTGTTGTTAATCCAGCTCCCTCACACTGTCACTCATTAACGCCTCTCCCCCCAGTGCCTTGTGTTACTGACTGTATCTCTACTGATTTTAATCCAGCTCCCTCACACTGTCACTCAGTAACCCTTCTCACCCAGCACACTGTGTTACTGACTGTATCTCTACTGATGTTAATCCAGCTCCGTCACAGTGTCACTCAGTAACCCCACTCCCCCCCAGTGCCCTGTATTATTGACTGTATCTCTACTGATGTTAATCCAGCTCCCTCACACTGTCAATCAGTAACACCTCTCCCCCAGCACACTGTTTAACTGACTGTATCTCTACTGATGTTTATCCAGCTCCCTCACACTGTCACTCAGTAACCCCACTCACCCACAGCACCCTGTGTTACTGACTGTATATCTACTGATGTTAATCCCGCTCCCTCACACTGTCACTCAGTAACCCCCCCCCCCCCCCTCAGCACCCTGTGTTACTGACTGTATCTCTACTGATGTTAAGCCCGCTCCCTCACACCGTCACTCAGTAATCCCTCTCCCCCCAGCACCCTGTGTTACTGACTGTATCTCTACTGATGTTAATCCAGCTCCCTCACACTGTCACTCAGTAACCCCTCTCCCCCCAGCACCCTGTGTTACTGACTGTATCTCTACTGATGTTAATCCAACTCCCTCACACTGCCACTCAGTAACCCCTCACCCCCCAGCGCCCTGTGTTTTTGACTGTATCTCTACTGATGTTAATCCAGCTCCCTCACACTGTCACTCAGTAACCCCTGATCCCCAGCACCCTGTGTTACTGACTGTATCTCTACTGATGTTAATCCAGCTCCCTCACACTGTCACTCAGTAACCCCTTTCACCCAGCACCCTGTGTTACTGACTGTATCTCTACTGATGTTAATCCAGCACCCTCACACTGTCACTCAGTAACAACTCTCTCCCAGCGCCCTGTGTTACTGACTGTATCTCTACTGAGGTTAATGCAGCTCCCTCACACTGTCACTCAGTAAACCCTTTCCCCCCAACGCCCTGTGTTTTTGACGGTATCTCTACTGATGTTAATCCAGCTCCCTCACACTGTCACTCAGTAACCCCTCACCCCCCAGCGCCCTGTTACTGACTGTATCTCTACTGATGTTAATCCAGCTCCCTCACACTGTCACTCAGTAACCCCTGACCCCCAGCACCCTGTGTTACTGACTGTATCTCTACTGATGTTAATCCAGCTCCCTCACACTGTCACTCAGTAACCCCTCTCCCCCGAGTCTCCTGTGTTACTGACTGTATCTCTACTGATGTTAATCCTGCTCCCTCACACTGTCACTCAGTAACCCCTCTCCCCAGCACCCTGTGTTACTGACTGTATCTCTACTGATGTTAATCCAGCTCCCTCACACTGTCACTCAGTAACCCCTCTCCCCCCAGCGCCCTGTGTTTTTGACTGTATCTCTACTGATGTTAATCCAGCTCCCTCACACTGTCACTCAGTAACCCCTCTCCCCCCAGCACCCTGTGTTACTGACTGTATCTCTACTGATGTTAATCCAGCTCCCTCACACTGTCACTCAGTAACCCCTCTCCCCCCAGCAGCCTGTGTTACTGACTGTATCTCTACTGATGTTAATCAGCTCCCTCACACTGTCACTCAGTAACCCCTCTCCCCCAAGCGACCTGTGTTACTGACTGTATCTCTACTGATGTTAATCCAACTCCCTCACACTTTCACTCAGTAACCCGTCTCCACCAGAACCCTGTGTTACTGACTGTATCTCTACTGATGTTAATCCAGCTCCCTCACACTGTCACTCAGTAACCCCTCACCCCCCAGCGCCCTGTGTTTTTGACTGTATCTCTACTGATGTTAATCCAGCTCCCTCATACTGTCACTCAGTAACCCCTCTCCCCCCAGCGCCCTGTGTTACTGACTGTATCTCTACTGATGTTAATCCAGCTCCCCCACACTGTCACTCAGTAACCCCTCTCCCCCAGCACCCTGTGTTACTGACTGTATCTCTACTGATGTTAATCCAGCTCTCTCACACTGTCACTCAGTAACCCCTCTCCCCCAGCACCCTGTGTTACTGACTGTATCTCTACTGATGTTAATCCAGCTCCCTCACACTGTCACTCAGTAACCCCTCTCTCCCAGCACCCTGTGTTACTGACTGTATCTCTACTGATGTCAATCCAGCTCCCTCACACTCAGTAACCCCTCTCCCCCAGCACTCTGAGTTACTGACTGTATCTCTGCTGATGTTAATCCAGCTCCCTCACACTGTCACTCAGTAACCCCTCTCCCCCAAGCGACCTGTGTTACTGACTGTATCTCTACTGATGTTAATCCAGCTCCCTCACACTGTCACTCAGTAATCCCTCTCCCCCCAGCACCCTGTGTTACTGACTGTATCTCTACTGATGTTATTCCAGCTCCCTCACACAGTCACTCAGTAACCCCTCACCCCCCAGCGCCCTGTTACTGACTGTATCTCTACTGATGTTAATCCAGCTCCCTCACACTGTCACTCAGTAACCCCTGACCCCCAGCACCCTGTGTTACTGACTGTATCTCTACTGATGTTAATCCAGCTCCCTCACACTGTCACTCAGTAACCCCTCTCCCCCGAGTCTCCTGTGTTACTGACTGTATCTCTACTGATGTTAATCCTGCTCCCTCACACTGTCACTCAGTAACCCCACTCACCCACAGCGCCCTGTGTTACTGACTGTATCTCTACTGATGTTAATCCAGCTCCCTCACACTGTCACTCAGTAACCCCTCTCCCCAGCACCCTGTGTTACTGACTGTATCTCTACTGATGTTAATCCAGCTCCCTCACACTGTCACTCAGTAACCCCTCACCCCCCAGCGCCCTGTGTTTTTGACTGTATCTCTACTGATGTTAATCCAGCTCTCTCACACTGTCACTCAGTAACCCCTCTCCCCCAAGCGACCTGTGTTACTGACTGTATCTCTACTGATGTTAATCCAGCTCCCTCGCACTGCCACTCAGTAATCCCTCTCCCCTCAGCACCCTGTGATACTGACTGTATCTCTACTGATGTTAATCCAGCTCCCTCACACTGTCACTCAGTAACCCCTGACCCCCAGCACCCTGTGTTACTGACTGTATCTCTACTGATGTTAATCCAGCTCCCTCACACTGTCACTCAGTAACCCCTCTCCCCCAGCACTCTGAGTTACTGACTGTATCTCTACTGATGTTAATCCAGCTCCCTCACACTGTCACTCAGTAACCCCTCTCCCCCAGCACTCTGAGTTACTGACTGTATCTCTACTGATGTTAATCCAGCTCCCTCACAGTCACTCAGTAACCCCTCTCCCCCGAGTCTCCTGTGTTACTGACTGTATCTCTACTGATGTTAATCCATCTCCCTCACACTGTCACTCAGTAACCCCTCTCTCCCCAGCGCCCTGTGTTACTGACTGTATCTCTACTGATGTTAATCCAGCTCCCTCACACTGTCACTCAGTAACCCCTCTCCCCCCAGCTCCCTGTGTTACTGACTGTATCTCTACTGATGTTAATCCAGCTCCCTCACAGTGTCACTCAGTATCCCCTCTCTCCCAGCACCCTGTGTTACTGACTGTATCTCTACTGATGTTAATCCAGCTCCCTCACACTCAGTAACCCCTCTCCCCCAGCACTCTGAGTTACTGACTGTATCTCTACTGATGTTAATCCAGCTCCCTCACACTGTCACTCAGTAATCCCTCTCCCCCCAGCACCCTGTGGTTCCTCACTGTATCTCTACTGATGTTAATCCAGCTCCCTCACACTGTCACTCAGTAAACCCTGACCCCCAGCACCCTGTGTTACTGACTGTATCTCTACTGATGTTAATCCAGCTCCCTCACACTGTCACTCAGTAACCCCTCTCCCCCAGCACTCTGAGTTACTGACTGTATCTCTACTAATGTTAATCCAGCTTCCTCACACTGTCACTCAGTAACCCCTCTCCCCCAGCGCCCTGTGTTACTGACTGTATCTCTACTGATGTTAACCCAGCTCCCTCACACTGTCACTCAGTAACCCCTCTCCCCCAGCGCCTTGTGTTACTGACTGCATCTCTACTGATGTTAATCCAGCTCCCTCACACTGTCACTCAGTAACCCCTCTCCCCACCAGCACCCTGTGTTACTGACTGTATCTCTACTGATGTTAATCCAGCTCCCTCACACTGTCACTCAGTAACCCCTCTCCCCCCAGCACCCTGTGTTACTGACTGTATCTCTACTGATGTTAATCCAGCTCCCTCACACTGTCACTCAGTAACCCCTTTCACCCAGCACCCTGTGTTACTGACTGTATCTCTACTGATGTTAATCCAGCACCCTCACACTGTCACTCAGTAACAACTCTCTCCCAGCGCCCTGTGTTACTGACTGTATCTCTACTGAGGTTAATGCAGCTCCCTCACACTGTCACTCAGTAAACCCTTTCCCCCCAACGCCCTGTGTTTTTGACGGTATCTCTACTGATGTTAATCCAGCTCCCTCACACTGTCACTCAGTAACCCCTCACCCCCCAGCGCCCTGTTACTGACTGTATCTCTACTGATGTTAATCCAGCTCCCTCACACTGTCACTCAGTAACCCCTGACCCCCAGCACCCTGTGTTACTGACTGTATCTCTACTGATGTTAATCCAGCTCCCTCACACTGTCACTCAGTAACCCCTCTCCCCCGAGTCTCCTGTGTTACTGACTGTATCTCTACTGATGTTAATCCTGCTCCCTCACACTGTCACTCAGTAACCCCACTCACCCACAGCGCCCTGTGTTACTGACTGTATCTCTACTGATGTTAATCCAGCTCCCTCACAATGTCACTCAGTAACCCCTCTCCCCAGCACCCTGTGTTACTGACTGTATCTCTACTGATGTTAATCCAGCTCCCTCACACTGTCACTCAGTAACCCCTCTCCCCCCAGCGCCCTGTGTTTTTGACTGTATCTCTACTGATGTTAATCCAGCTCCCTCACACTGTCACTCAGTAACCCCTCTCCCCCCAGCACCCTGTGTTACTGACTGTATCTCTACTGATGTTAATCCAGCTCCCTCACACTGTCACTCAGTAACCCCTCTCCCCCCAGCAGCCTGTGTTACTGACTGTATCTCTACTGATGTTAATCCAGCTCCCTCACACTGTCACTCAATAACCCCTCTCCCCCAGCACCCATGTGTTACTGACTGTATCTCTACTGATGTTAATCCAGCTCCCTCTCTCTGTCACTCAGTAACCCCTCTCCCCCCAGCACCCTGTGTTACTGACTGTATCTCTACTGATGTTAATCAGCTCCCTCACACTGTCACTCAGTAACCCCTCTCCCCCAAGCGACCTGTGTTACTGACTGTATCTCTACTGATGTTAATCCAACTCCCTCACACTTTCACTCAGTAACCCGTCTCCACCAGAACCCTGTGTTACTGACTGTATCTCTACTGATGTTAATCCAGGTCCCTCACACTGTCACTCCGTAAGCCCTCTCCCCCAGCACCCTGTGTTACTGACTGTATCTCTACTGATGTTAATCCAGCTCCCTCACACTGTCACTCAGTAACCCCTCACCCCCCAGCGCCCTGTGTTTTTGACTGTATCTCTACTGATGTTAATCCAGCTCCCTCATACTGTCACTCAGTAACCCCTCTCCCCCCAGCGCCCTGTGTTACTGACTGTATCTCTACTGATGTTAATCCAGCTCCCCCACACTGTCACTCAGTAACCCCTCTCCCCCAGCACCCTGTGTTACTGACTGTATCTCTACTGATGTTAATCCAGCTCTCTCACACTGTCACTCAGTAACCCCTCTCCCCCAGCACCCTGTGTTACTGACTGTATCTCTACTGATGTTAATCCAGCTCCCTCACACTGTCACTCAGTAACCCCTCTCTCCCAGCACCCTGTGTTACTGACTGTATCTCTACTGATGTCAATCCAGCTCCCTCACACTCAGTAACCCCTCTCCCCCAGCACTCTGAGTTACTGACTGTATCTCTGCTGATGTTAATCCAGCTCCCTCACACTGTCACTCAGTAACCCCTCTCCCCCAAGCGACCTGTGTTACTGACTGTATCTCTACTGATGTTAATCCAGCTCCCTCACACTGTCACTCAGTAATCCCTCTCCCCCCAGCACCCTGTGTTACTGACTGTATCTCTACTGATGTTATTCCAGCTCCCTCACACTGTCACTCAGTAACCCCTCACCCCCCAGCGCCCTGTTACTGACTGTATCTCTACTGATGTTAATCCAGCTCCCTCACACTGTCACTTAGTAACCCCTGACCCCCAGCACCCTGTGTTACTGACTGTATCTCTACTGATGTTAATCCAGCTCCCTCACACTGTCACTCAGTAACCCCTCTCCCCCGAGTCTCCTGTGTTACTGACTGTATCTCTACTGATGTTAATCCTGCTCCCTCACACTGTCACTCAGTAACCCCACTCACCCACAGCGCCCTGTGTTACTGACTGTATCTCTACTGATGTTAATCCAGCTCCCTCACACTGTCACTCAGTAACCCCTCTCCCCAGCACCCTGTGTTACTGACTGTATCTCTACTGATGTTAATCCAGCTCCCTCACACTGTCACTCAGTAACCCCTCACCCCCCAGCGCCCTGTGTTTTTGACTGTATCTCTACTGATGTTAATCCAGCTCTCTCACACTGTCACTCAGTAACCCCTCTCCCCCAAGCGACCTGTGTTACTGACTGTATCTCTACTGATGTTAATCCAGCTCCCTCGCACTGCCACTCAGTAATCCCTCTCCCCTCAGCACCCTGTGATACTGACTGTATCTCTACTGATGTTAATCCAGCTCCCTCACACTGTCACTCAGTAACCCCTGACCCCCAGCACCCTGTGTTACTGACTGTATCTCTACTGATGTTAATCCAGCTCCCTCACACTGTCACTCAGTAACCCCTCTCCCCCAGCACTCTGAGTTACTGACTGTATCTCTACTGATGTTAATCCAGCTCCCTCACACTGTCACTCAGTAACCCCTCTCCCCCAGCACTCTGAGTTACTGACTGTATCTCTACTGATGTTAATCCAGCTCCCTCACAGTCACTCAGTAACCCCTCTCCCCCGAGTCTCCTGTGTTACTGACTGTATCTCTACTGATGTTAATCCATCTCCCTCACACTGTCACTCAGTAACCCCTCTCTCCCCAGCGCCCTGTGTTACTGACTGTATCTCTACTGATGTTAATCCAGCTCCCTCACACTGTCACTCAGTAACCCCTCTCCCCCCAGCACCCTGTGTTACTGACTGTATCTCTACTGATGTTAATCCAGCTCCCTCACAGTGTCACTCAGTAACCCCTCTCTCCCAGCACCCTGTGTTACTGACTGTATCTCTACTGATGTTAATCCAGCTCCCTCACACTCAGTAACCCCTCTCCCCCAGCACTCTGAGTTACTGACTGTATCTCTACTGATGTTAATCCAGCTCCCTCACACTGTCACTCAGTAATCCCTCTCCCCCCAGCACCCTGTGGTTCCTCACTGTATCTCTACTGATGTTAATCCAGCTCCCTCACACTGTCACTCAGTAAACCCTGACCCCCAGCACCCTGTGTTACTGACTGTATCTCTACTGATGTTAATCCAGCTCCCTCACACTGTCACTCAGTAACCCCTCTCCCCCAGCACTCTGAGTTACTGACTGTATCTCTACTAATGTTAATCCAGCTTCCTCACACTGTCACTCAGTAACCCCTCTCCCCCAGCGCCCTGTGTTACTGACTGTATCTCTACTGATGTTAACCCAGCTCCCTCACACTGTCACTCAGTAACCCCTCTCCCCCAGCGCCTTGTGTTACTGACTGCATCTCTACTGATGTTAATCCAGCTCCCTCACACTGTCACTCAGTAACCCCTCTCCCCACCAGCACCCTGTGTTACTGACTGTATCTCTACTGATGTTAATCCAGCTCCCTCACACTGTCACTCAGTAACCCCTCTCCCCCCAGCACCCTGTGTTACTGACTGTATCTCTACTGATGTTAATCCAGCTCCCTCACACTGTCACTCAGTAACCCCTCTCCCCCAGCACCCTGTGTTACTGACTGTATCTCTACTGATGTTAATCCAGCTCCCTCTCAATGTCACTCAGTAACCCCTCTCCCCCCAGCACCCTGTGTTACTGACTGTATCTCTACTGATGTTAATCAGCTCCCTCACACTGTCACTCAGTAACCCCTCTCCCCCAAGCGACCTGTGTTACTGACTTTATCTCTACTGATGTTAATCCAACTCCCTCACACTGTCACTCAGTAACCCGAATCCACCAGAACCCTGTGTTACTGACTGTATCTCTACTGATGTTAATCCAGCTCCCTCACACTGTCACTCAGTAACCCGTCTCCACCAGAACCCTGTGTTACTGACTGTATCTCTACTGATGTTAATCCAGCTCCCTCACACTGTCACTCAGTAACCCCTCTCCCCCCCCGCACCCTGTGTTACTGACTGTATCTCTACTGATGTTAATCCAGCTCCCTCACACTGTCACTCAGTAACCCCTCTCCCCCAGCACCCTGTGTTACTGACTGTATCTCTACTGATGTTAATCCAGCTCCCTCACAGTGTCACTCAGTAACCCCTCTCTCCCAGCACCCTGTGTTACTGACTGTATCTCTACTGATGTGAATCCAGCTCCCTCACACTCAGTAACCCCTCTCCCCCTGCACTCTCAGTTACTGACTGTATCTCTACTGATGTTAATCCAGCTCCCTCACACTGTCACTCAGTAACCCATCTCCCCCAAGCGACCTGTGTTACTGACTGTATCTCTACTGATGTTAATCCAGCTCCCTCACACTGTCACTCAGTAATCCCTCTCCCCCCAGCACCCTGTGTTACTGACTGTATCTCTACTGATGTTAATCCAACTCCCTCACACTGTCACTCAGTAAACCCTGACCCCCAGCACCCTGTGTTACTGACTGTATCTCTACTGATGTTAATCCAGCTCCCTCACACTGTCACTCAGTAACCCCTCTCCCCCAGCACTCTGAGTTACTGACTGTATCTCTACTAATGTTAATCCAGCTTCCTCACACTGTCACTCAGTAACCCCTCTCCCCCGAGTCTCCTGTGTTACTGACTGTATCTCTACTGATGTTAATCCATCTCCCTCACACTGTCACTCAGTAACCCCTCTCTCCCCAGCGCCCTGTGTTACTGACTGTATCTCTACTGATGTTAATCCAGCTCCCTCACACAGTCACTCAGTAACCCCTCTCCCCCCAGCACCCTGTGTTACTGACTGTATCTCTACTGATGTTAATCCAGCTCCCTCACACTGTCACTCAGTAACCCCTCTCCCCCCCAGCACCCTGTGTTACTGACTGTATCTCTACTGATGTTAATCCAGCTCCCTCACACTGTCACTCAGTAACACCACTCACCCAGCGCCCTGTGTTACTGACTATATCTCTACTGATGTTAATCCAGCTCCGTCACACTGTCACTCAGTAACCCCTCTCCCCCGAGTCTCCTGTGTTACTGACTGTATCTCTACTGATGTTAATCCAGCTCCCTCACACTGTCACTCAGTAACCCCACTCACCCACAGCGCCCTGTGTTACTGACTGTATCTCTACTGATGTTAATCCAGCTCCCTCACACTGTCTCTCAGTAACCCCTCTCCCCAGCACCCTGTGTTACTGACTGTATCTCTACTGATGTTAATCCAGCTCCCTCACACTGTCACTCAGTAACCCCTCACCCCCCAGCGCCCTGTGTTTTTGACTGTATCTCTACTGATGTTAATCCAGCTCCCTCACACTGTCACTCAGTAACCCCTCTCCCCCAAGCGACCTGTGTTACTGACTGTATCTCTACTGATGTTAATCCAGCTCCCTCGCACTGTCACTCAGTAATCCCTCTCCCCCCAGCACCCTGTGTTACTGACTGTATCTCTACTGATGTTAATCCAACTCCCTCACACTGTCACTCAGTAAACCCTGACCCCCAGCACCCTGTGTTACTGACTGTATCTCTACTGATGTTAATCCAGCTCCCTCACACTGTCACTCAGTAACCCCTCTCCCCCAGCACTCTGAGTTACTGACTGTATCTCTACTAATGTTAATCCAGCTTCCTCACACTGTCACTCAGTAACCCCTCTCCCCCGAGTCTCCTGTGTTACTGACTGTATCTCTACTGATGTTAATCCATCTCCCTCACACTGTCACTCAGTAACCCCTCTCTCCCCAGCGCCCTGTGTTACTGACTGTATCTCTACTGATGTTAATCCAGCTCCCTCACACAGTCACTCAGTAACCCCTCTCCCCCCAGCACCCTGTGTTACTGACTGTATCTCTACTGATGTTAATCCAGCTCCCTCACACTGTCACTCAGTAACCCTTCTCCCCCCCACCTCCCAGCGTTACTGACTGTATCTCTACTGATGTTAATCCAGCTCCCTCACACTGTCACTCAGTAACACCACTCACCCAGCGCCCTGTGTTACTGACTATATCTCTACTGATGTTAATCCAGCTCCGTCACACTGTCACTCAGTAACCCCTCTCCCCCGAGTCTCCTGTGTTACTGACTGTATCTCTACTGATGTTAATCCAGCTCCCTCACACTGTCACTCAGTAACCCCACTCACCCACAGCGCCCTGTGTTACTGACTGTATCTCTACTGATGTTAATCCAGCTCCCTCACACTGTCTCTCAGTAACCCCTCTCCCCAGCACCCTGTGTTACTGACTGTATCTCTACTGATGTTAATCCAGCTCCCTCACACTGTCACTCAGTAACCCCTCACCCCCCAGCGCCCTGTGTTTTTGACTGTATCTCTACTGATGTTAATCCAGCTCCCTCACACTGTCACTCAGTAACCCCTCTCCCCCAAGCGACCTGTGTTACTGACTGTATCTCTACTGATGTTAATCCAGCTCCCTCGCACTGTCACTCAGTAATCCCTCTCCCCCCAGCACCCTGTGTTACTGACTGTATCTCTACTGATGTTAATCCAGCTCCCTCACACTGTCACTCAGTAACCCCTGACCCCCAGCACCCTGTGTTACTGACTGTATCTCTACTGATGTTAATCCAGCTCCCTCACACTGTCACTCAGTAACCCCTCTCCCCCAGCACTCTGAGTTACTGACTGTATCTCTACTGATGTTAATCCAGCTCCCTCACACTGTCACTCAGTAACCCCTCTCCCCCGAGTCTCCTGTGTTACTGACTGTATCTCTACTGATGTTAATCCATCTCCCTCACACTGTCACTCAGTAACCCCTCTCTCCCCAGCGCCCTGTTGTTACTGACTGTATCTCTACTGATGTTAATCCAGCTCCCTCACACTGTCACTCAGTAACCCCTCTCCCCCCAGCACCCTGTGTTACTGACTGTATCTCTACTGATGTTAATCCAGCTCCCTCACAGTGTCACTCAGTAACCCCTCTCTCCCAGCACCCTGTGTTACTGACTGTATCTCTACTGATGTGAATCCAGCTCCCTCACACTCAGTAACCCCTCTCCCCCTGCACTCTCAGTTACTGACTGTATCTCTACTGATGTTAATCCAGCTCCCTCACACTGTCACTCAGTAACCCATCTCCCCCAAGCGACCTGTGTTACTGACTGTATCTCTACTGATGTTAATCCAGCTCCCTCACACTGTCACTCAGTAATCCCTCTCCCCCCAGCACCCTGTGTTACCGACTGTATCTCTACTGATGTTAATCCAACTCCCTCACACTGTCACTCAGTAAACCCTGACCCCCAGCACCCTGTGTTACTGACTGTATCTCTACTGATGTTAATCCAGCTCCCTCACACTGTCACTCAGTAACCCCTCTCCCCCAGCACTCTGAGTTACTGACTGTATCTCTACTAAGGTTAATCCAGCTTCCTCACACTGTCACTCAGTAACCCCTCTCCCCCGAGTCTCCTGTGTTACTGACTGTATCTCTACTGATGTTAATCCATCTCCCTCACACTGTCACTCAGTAACCCCTCTCTCCCCAGCGCCCTGTGTTACTGACTGTATCTCTACTGATGTTAATCCAGCTCCCTCACACAGTCACTCAGTAACCCCTCTCCCCCCAGCACCCTGTGTTACTGACTGTATCTCTACTGATGTTAATCCAGCTCCCTCACACTGTCACTCAGTAACCCCTCTCCCCCCCAGCACCCTGTGTTACTGACTGTATCTCTACTGATGTTAATCCAGCTCCCTCACACTGTCACTCAGTAACCCCTCTCCCCAGCACCCTGTGTTACTGACTGTATCTCTACTGATGTTAATCCTGCTCCCTCACACTGTCACTCAGTAACCCCTCTCCCCCCAGCGCCCTATGTTACTGACTGTATCTCTACTGATGTTAATCCAGCTCCCTCACACTGTCCCTCAGTAACCCCTCACCCCCCAGCGCCCTGTTACTGACTGTATCTCTACTGATGTTAATCCAGCTCCCTCACACTGTCACTCAGTAACCCCTGACCCCCAGCACCCTGTGTTACTGACTGTATCTCTACTGATGTTAATCCAGCTCCCTCACACTGTCACTCAGTAACCCCTCTCCCCCAAGCGACCTGTGTTACTGACTGTATCTCTACTGATGTTAATCGAGCTCCCTCACACTGTCACTCAGTAACCCCTCTCCCCCAGCGCCCTGTGTTACTGACTGTATCTCTACTGATGTTAACCCAGCTCCCTCACACTGTCACTCAGTAACCCCTCTCCCCCCAGCGCCTTGTGTTACTGACTGTATCTCTACTGATGTTAATCCAGCTCCCTCACACTGTCACTCAGTAACCCCTCTCCCCCAGCACCCTGTGTTACTGACTGTATCTCTACTGATGTTAATCCAGCTCCCTCTCAATGTCACTCAGTAACCCCTCTCCCCCCAGCACCCTGTGTTACTGACTGTATCTCTACTGATGTTAATCAGCTCCCTCACACTGTCACTCAGTAACCCCTCTCCCCCAAGCGACCTGTGTTACTGACTGTATCTCTACTGATGTTAATCCAGCTCCCTCACACTGTCACTCAGTTACCCCTCTCCCCCAGCACCCTGTGCTATTGACTGTTTCTCTTCTGATGTTAATCCTGCTCCCTCACACTGTCACTCAGTAACCCCACTCACCGACAGCGCCCTGTGTTACTGACTGTATCTCTCCTGATGTTAATCCAGCTCCCTCACACTGTCACTCAGTAACCCCTCTCCCCAGCACCCTGTGTTACTGACTGTATCTCTACTGATGTTAATCCAGCTCCCTCACACTGTCACTCAGTAACCCCTCCCCCCCCAGCGCCCTGTGTTTTTGACTGTATCTCTACTGATGTTAATCCAGCTCCCTCACACTGTCACTCAGTAACCCCTCTCCCCAAGCGACCTGTGTTACTGACTGTATCTCTACTGATGTTAATCCAGCTCCCTCGCACTGTCACTCAGTAATCCCTCTCCCCCCAGCACCCTGTGTTACTGACTGTATCTCTACTGATGTTAATCCAGCTCCCTCACACTGTCACTCAGTAACCCCTGACCCCCAGCACCCTGTGTTACTGACTGTATCTCTACTGATGTTAATCCAGCTCCCTCACACTGTCACTCAGTAACCCCTCTCCCCCAGCACTCTCAGTTACTGACTGTATCTCTACTGATGTTAATCCAGCTCCCTCACACTGTCACTCAGTAACCGCTCTCCCCCGAGTCTCCTGTGTTACTGACTGTATCTCTACTGATGTTAATCCATCTCCCTCACACTGTCACTCAGTAACCCCTCTCTCCCCAGCGCCCTGTGTTACTGACTGTATCTCTACTGATGTTAATCCAGCTCCCTCACACTGTCACTCAGTAACCCCTCTCCCCCCAGCACCCTGTGTTACTGACTGTATCTCTACTGATGTTAATCCAGCTCCCTCACACTGTCACTCAGTAACCCCTCTCCCCCCCAGCGCCCTGTGTTACTGACTGTATCTCTACTGATGTTAATCCTGCTCCCTCACACTGTCACTCAGTAACCCCTCTCCCCCAGCGCCCTGTGTTACTGACTGTATCTCTACTGATGTTAACCCAGCTCCCTCACACTGTCACTCAGTAACCCCTCTCCCCCCAGCGCCTTGTGTTACTGACTGCATCTCTACTGATGTTAATCCAGCTCCCTCACACTGTCACTCAGTAACCCCTCTCCCCCCAGCACCCTGTGTTACTGACTGTATCTCTACTGATGTTAATCCAGCTCCCTCACACTGTCACTCAGTAACCCCTCTCCCCCCAGCGCCCTGTGTTACTGACTGTATCTCTACTGATGTTAATCCAGCTCCCTCACACTGTCACTCAGTAACCCCTCTCCCCCAGCACCCTGTGTTACTGACTGTATCTCTACTGATGTTAATCCTGCTCCCTCTCTCTGTCACTCAGTAATCCCTCTCCCCCCAGCACCCTGTGTTACTGACTGTATCTCTACTGATGTTAATCAGCTCCCTCACACTGTCACTCAGTAACCCCTCTCCCCCAAGCGACCTGTGTTACTGACTGTATCTCTACTGATGTTAATCCAACTCCCTCACACTGTCACTCAGTAACCCCTCTCCCCCAAGCGACCTGTGTTACTGACTGTATCTCTACTGATGTTAATCCAACTCCCTCACACTGTCACTCAGTAACCCGTCTCCACCAGAACCCTGTGTTACTGACTGTATCTCTACTGATTTTAATCCAGCTCCCTCACACTGTCACTCAGTAACCCCACTCACCCACAGCGCCCTGTGTTACTGACTGTATCTCTACTGATGTTAATCCAGCTCCCTCACACTGTCTCTCAGTAACCCCTCTCCCCAGCACCCTGTGTTACTGACTGTATCTCTACTGATGTTAATCCAGCTCCCTCACACTGTCACTCAGTAACCCCTCACCCCCCAGCGCCCTGTGTTTTTGACTGTATCTCTACTGATGTTAATCCAGCTCCCTCACACTGTCACTCAGTAACCCCTCTCCCCCAAGCGACCTGTGTTACTGACTGTATCTCTACTGATGTTAATCCAGCTCCCTCGCACTGTCACTCAGTAATCCCTCTCCCCCCAGCACCCTGTGTTACTGACTGTATCTCTACTGATGTTAATCCAGCTCCCTCACACTGTCACTCAGTAACCCCTGACCCCCAGCACCCTGTGTTACTGACTGTATCTCTACTGATGTTAATCCAGCTCCCTCACACTGTCACTCAGTAACCCCTCTCCCCCAGCACTCTGAGTTACTGACTGTATCTCTACTGATGTTAATCCAGCTCCCTCACACTGTCACTCAGTAACCCCTCTCCCCCGAGTCTCCTGTGTTACTGACTGTATCTCTACTGATGTTAATCCATCTCCCTCACACTGTCACTCAGTAACCCCTCTCTCCCCAGCGCCCTGTTGTTACTGACTGTATCTCTACTGATGTTAATCCAGCTCCCTCACACTGTCACTCAGTAACCCCTCTCCCCCCAGCACCCTGTGTTACTGACTGTATCTCTACTGATGTTAATCCAGCTCCCTCACAGTGTCACTCAGTAACCCCTCTCTCCCAGCACCCTGTGTTACTGACTGTATCTCTACTGATGTGAATCCAGCTCCCTCACACTCAGTAACCCCTCTCCCCCTGCACTCTCAGTTACTGACTGTATCTCTACTGATGTTAATCCAGCTCCCTCACACTGTCACTCAGTAACCCATCTCCCCCAAGCGACCTGTGTTACTGACTGTATCTCTACTGATGTTAATCCAGCTCCCTCACACTGTCACTCAGTAATCCCTCTCCCCCAAGCGACCTGTGTTACTGACTGTGTCTCTACTGATGTTAATCCAGCTCCCTCACACTGTCACTCAGTAACCCCACTCAGCCACAGCGCCCTGTGTTACTGACTGTATCTCTACTGATGTTAATCCAGCTCCCTCACTCACACTGTCACTCAGTAACGCCTCTCCCCCAGCACCCTGTGTTACTGACTGTATCTCTACTGATGTTAATCCAGCTCCCTCACACTGTCACTCAGTCACCCCTCTCCCCCCAGGACCCTGTGTTACTGACTGTATGTCTACTGATGTTAATCCATCTCCCTCACACTGTCACTCAGTAACCCCTCTCCCCCCAGCACTCTGTGTTACTGACTGTATCTCTACTGATGTTAATCCAGCTCCCTCACACTGTCACTCAGTAACTCCTCTCCCCCCAGCACCCTGTGTTACTGACTGTATGTCTACTGATGTTAATCCAGCTCCCTCACACTGTCACTCAGTAACACCTCTCCCCCCAGCGCCCTGTGTTACTGACTGTATCTCTACTGATGTTAATCCTGCTCCCTCTCATTGTTACTCTCTCTCTTTCCCCCCCACCGCAGGAATTTTGCTCTCCTCGCTCCGCGCCGTCCGCCTCCCTGTCTCCTCGTGATGAAACATGCCTCCGCCTCCCTCCCCCTCCACACAGCCCTCACGCGGTCCCCCCTCTTCCCTCCCCCTTCTCCCCACTCCCCCGACCGTCTCCCGCGGGGGCCGCTCAGCAACCGCGGGCCCGAGGACCCCCAGCCGGGAGCGGCTGGCGGTGGGGGGTCGCGTGCTGGGCGGCGGGCGCCCCGTCGGCCACCTGCCGGCGCCCCCTTCCCCCACCCTCCCCCGTCCACGGCCCCGGCCCCTCCCCCCTGGCCCGGGGCCCCTTGACGAGGTGGGGAGGAGGCTCGAAACCAAGGAGGCGAGGGGTCCCCGAGCCGGCCGCACGGCCCCGGCTCCCCCCACCGCCGCCAGCCCCGCCGCCAAGCGCACCCCGCTGCGGGCCGACCACTCGCTCGGGGTCCGCGCCCCCTCCCCCTCCCCCTCCCCCTCCCGGCCCCCCCCGGCCGTCCAGCCGCGACCCGCCCCCCGCCCCCAGCCCGCCGACCCCCCCGCCGGCCCGCGCCGGCCCCAGGAGCTGCAGGAGTGCCTGAGGAGGCTCAGCGCCGCCCGGCTGCGCCGCTCCCCTTCCCTGGGCCGCCTGCCCTCCCCCTCCCCCTCCCCCGCCCCCTCCCCCGCCTCCGCCCCCTCCCCCTCCCCCTCCCTCCAGCGCAGCTCCTCGCTGCGCGGGCCGCGCCCGGCGGCCTGGTCAGGGGTCGCCCCCCGGCGGCCCACTCCGCCGGACCCTCAGCCCGGACCCTCGGGCCTCCAGGGGGGCGGAGGGTCGTCGCCACGGAGCCAGGACCAGCAGGAGGCGCTCCTGCGGGAGGAGCGGCGGCGTAGGCTGAAGGTAAGGGAGCTACCCCACCCCTTCCCCCCCCCCACCCCACCCCCTCACCGCGGTGCTTCCTGCCTCCCCGAATTGCTTCCGGCTGACCTCCCCCCCCCCCCCCCCCGCCCCGCGCATCCCCAAACGAATAAATAAGCCTCAGCGCCCTGTCCCCTCCCTTCCTTCCTTCCCCTTTCCAGTCAGCTTGGGTCCCCTCCCTCCCTCCGACACTGTCGTCATCCACTGCGGTCCCTCTGCTCCCCTCTCGCCCCTCCTCCATTCTCTGCCCCTCTCGCTCCTGTCAAGGAATAAATGCAGCAAACGCAGGTTACTTCAGGAGATAGAGTCCAATTTTTTCAGCCCTGAACCGTACAATGGCCATCGGGAGCAGGCCCCGACCGATCTGCTCGAAGTTACTGTGTTCAGCAGGCAGTATTTAAACAGTACAATTAACACATCAACGTTCGCTTGGGATGACCCTGCAACAAGTGTTTATCTACTTGGGCCAGAACCCAAGACCCGTGTCAGGTGCACACAGCATCCCTTGTTCCGTGCTTTCCTGCACCCTCCTCTCTGTCAGTCAGGGCATTCATCGTGTTAGTTACTGGCTCCGGGCGTTTCAGACCTTCCTGGATAAGGACAGTCAGCGGTTCACTAGTCTGGGCTGTGTCTTCCTGATCATTATACCCTTCCTGGGCTCTCTGCTTCATGTGGGCCTTTCGTTTGTCAGTTTCCCTTTGTAGAGTTCCTATATCTTAAGTCATTTATTGTAGTGGTTCCTGCCGCATAACCTATTCCTGTAACTTCCGAGATCCCTCTCCTTTCTCGTCTTTCTTTTCCCGCATCCTCCCTTTTGCGTTGTTTCTGAGTAGGGTTTACTGTGGTCGCGCTCACCCATTGCTCCTTTTCAGCTCCAAGTTTCAACCCTGTTTGGCTAACTTCCTCTCTTAACAGTTTGGGACGCAGGTTTCTCAGCCCCTTCGGGCCCCGTTCTGGCATATTTGGTCTCGTCACATTTACTGTTACTTTCACATGGGTGTATCCTGGGGCAGTAATCTCTCCTTCCTTCTCTGGGATTATTACTAGCCCTGGGTTTGGTGGTATTACCCCTGAACCATTCTTGAGGCATCCCAGAGGTGCCTGGGTGACCATTGTTTTAGTAATATCTTGAGGTGGGGTTGGGGTACCAGCTGTTTTGGGTATCGTTGTGCTGGTTGAGAGGGGTAATGGGTGTTCGTAAGGCCAGACCTAATAGCCCCATCTTATTATCCGGTCTGCACAGCTCAAGACACATGGTCCTCCCACCCTGTCCCCGAATCTGATTGTTTACACTGCAATCGATCCTCTTGTTCGTGCTAGTTGTTTGACATGGCCCACAAGAGTTTGGCTTTAAACTTATTTCTGTCCCGTTACAAGTATAACATCCTCTGCTTTGTCTTTTACACTGATAGCTATTGGTTAGGGTGAAGCTCGAAGTGGGGCTTGTGTTTTTAAGCGTATATAGTTTGCAATCATTTCCCTGTTCCTTCTGTACCTGATTATTATTGGTTGTAGCGGTAGCCCTATAAATATTATCAGTGTCTGGCTTATCTATTACTAGCCTACCGGGGTGCCCCTTTTTCCTATTCCTATAGCTATTCCGGGTCCTTCACATAGTATATTAAATTGTAACATCCGCTCCTGTCTATTATTGTTACTATTGGGATTTCTCTGTTCGCCGCACTTAAGGATCAAGGTAGGATCTTGTCCTTTGCAAGTTGTGGACATGACTCTTTCCCCTTTTGTCACTCCTTCATCTCCTGGCCTTTCTTCATCAAACAACATTCCTGCATTATTAGTAGACATAGCTCTATTAATCTTACTGGCCTTAACTCGTACCGAGAGACAAAGAACCTCGTTCGTTTCTATATATTTTCCTGATTCTAAACATTTAACGCTGAAATTCCCTTTCCCACAGTACACCAGTACTGGTTTGTGGGTATCATCATTATAATAGATCTTATCATCCCTGCAAGAACCATCATTACCGGTTCTAGACATTAGCAATACAGCCTGATTATTACTAAAGTCACTCATTATCTCTCGACGCGCTCGTATACAGTTATACAGAAGTGTTATATTTTACCTTACATCTATCATTTCCACAAGAGAAATAGCCAACTCGTTGCGGTTCAACGCTTGACAAACTTTCTTGAGTTTGTTCAAACATTATTGTGTGGCAATGGTACATGGTCAGACACCGCAGGATGGCATCCGGGTGACTGCACTGTACCTGATCCTGAAAGTTTAACACAATTTATTTCAGTGTTGTTCACAGTACATTGCCAAACCCGACCCCTTACCCGGCCGACAATGAGAGTCACGAATAACTAAAGGATTTTCAATTTCCTTTCTGCTCGGACTCTTGCTGTGCCGCTATTCTCCCACAGTGGCAAGCGTGTATCCAAGTGGGCTTTCCTTCGCACGTCACCCCTGTCCCTGTAGTCACTAACACTTGATAAGCCCCTTCCCGAGGGGGTCTCAAAGAGTCCTTTCTTTTATGAATGAACCTTTACAAGGACCCACTCTCCCGATGTCAGGTTATGGCCCGGGGAGTCTCCCTTTCCCTTTTGGGACTCCTTTACCTGCATGTGAGTAGCTCTCAATTGTTTAGTTAAATGCCTGACAATATTGTATCCACTTGTCTTCACCTTCATGTAGCTCCAGAGGTTTTGTCAACCAGGAGGGATTAAACCCTACTCTCATCGGGCTCCCCACTATAATTTCGCGCGGGCTCAGTTTTGTTTCTGGGTTTGGGGGTCGAACGCACACCCATTAAGGCTACCGGCAAGACTACTGGCCATTTTAGCCCCTGTCTCCGCACATAATTTGGCCGGCCTGTTTTTAAGCGAGCCATTATTTCTTTCCACCACTTCGGAAGCTTGTGGGTGATATGGGCAATGCAGATTTTGTTTGATATCTAAAGCTTTCCATATTTCTTGTATGAATTTCCCTGTAAAATGTGTTCCTCCTCTATCACTGTCTATGCTTTCTGGCCAGCCTGGATTAACATCAGTAGAGATACAGTCAGTAACACAGGGTGCTGGGGGGAGAGGGGTTACTGAGTGACAGTGTGAGGGAGCTGGATTAACATCAGTAGAGATACAGTCAGTAACACAGGGCGCTGGGGGGTGAGGGGTTACTGAGTGACAGTGTGAGGGAGCTGGATTAACATCAGTAGAGATACAGTCAGTAACACAGGGTGCTGGGGGAGAGGGGTTACTGAGTGACAGTGTGAGGGAGCTGGCTTTACATCAGTAGAGATACAGTCAGTAACACAGGGCACTGGGGGAGAGAGGGGTTACTGAGTGACAGTGTGAGGGAGCTGGATTAACATCAGTAGAGATACAGTCAGTAACACAGGGTGCTGGGGGAGAGGGGTTACTGAGTGACAGTGTGAGGGAGCTGGATTAACATCAGTAGAGATACAGTCAGTAACACAGGGCGCTGGGGGAGAGGGGTTACTGAAGCAGTATTTCCGCTACTATCCACCCTAAATGCAGGGAAAGCTGCAATCCATTTAGAGAAGGTCTGTATTAGAACTAGCACATGCTCATATCTTAATGCCATAGGTAACTGTATAAAATCAATTTGTATAACAGTAGACCGAGTAGGTTCACTCCCGCCAGTGTTGTGTTTTTGGCAAATGGCACACCTTTGGCAGAGGTTAGCTGACAATTTGCGCAAAACCAGGGGCGTACCATGTGTTTCGGATGGTCTCAATCATCACCCCTCCCCCCTCTTTGCTCGCCTGTGTCACACCGTGAGCAGTTTTTGCTGAATAAGGTAACAATAGTCTCGGTTGGGGGGAGGCATCTGTGGATCGCCAAAGACCACCCTAATCTTGTGACGTCCCTTAAGGGTCCATGACTTACCTTCTTTGTAAGGGACGGGATTCTTGTAGTTCCGATAGTAAACTAGGGAGTTTTGTTTTCTGTCCCGCTTCTCCGCCGTTAAAGCAGGCTCGTCTTCCTGGGGTTGCCTGCTTCACCACCCCCACCTCCCCCCGACCCCCGTGCTCTCCCTCTGCCTCTGCCCCTTCCTCTTTCCCCAAAATTGTTTCCCTGCAATTGGCCAAGTTGCCAAGGAATCAGTCTTCCCTCCGATTGTTCTTTCCTTTGTTCTAAGGCAGCAGCTACCAGCTCGGTCAGGGGTTGGGTTTGCCACCCTACGCAGATGCTCTTGAGCTGATTTTGGGTTTTGGGCAAAAAGCCTCTCCCTCCACAAAGGCGACAGCAACCCCATCTGGGGCCATATCTCTGGGCTCGGTGGATCCCAGAGTGAGATTCGAAGATTCTAATCCTTCGCTCTAAAAAAAATCTGCTGGAGATTCATTCTTTTCCCGCTTACGGTTTGGGAGTTGGGACCCAGCAGCCCCTTTTTGGACAGACCACACGGACTGTGTTAATCGGTCGGTTTGTTAGGTTTTCCAGGGCTTCAGTGCATCCTGGATGGTTTTGGGGACATTGGGCTGCCTCAAATGGCCTTTTTAGTACCTCGCTGGGTACAATTGCTCTCAACAATTGCTGCATATCTGACCAGTTGGGATTATAACACCGTATTCCTGTCAGGAGTTCTTCGGCTAACTTTTCTGGCTGTTCTCT
>NW_024470589.1:242500-265000 GCF_017639515.1 Carcharodon carcharias | reverse complement strand
TTCTGTTTTCATTTTTATAATCGTTTTCTCATTTTTATTTGTTATCCAATTATTTTTATTCATTTATTCATCGTATTATTTTTTTTTAATTCCCCCCCCCTGCTTTTTATCCCATTTTTGATCCTTTCCCACCCCCCCACCACCATCACCGCCTCTCTCCCCACCCCCCACGTACCATCTGTTCCTTGTTTCAAGTCGTTCTTTCACACAGCGCTTCCCTTTGTCCTGCTATAGTCACATTCAGCTTTCTTACCTGAATGCCAACATCAGCACCTTCTTTAGTCTTTAACGCTACCATTAACACCCCCTTTGTCCTTTTGTCCATGACTCCTTTGTCACTCCCTCCTTTGCCTCCACCTATCGCTGGCCCTCTATCCAGCTCCACCTGCTCCATCCCCTTCAACAGTACATAAAATTCACCACATTCCCACTTCTCTTTAGCTCTGAAGAAGAGGCACACGCACTCGAAACGTTAACTCTGTTCCTCTCTCCGCAGACGCTGCCAGGCCGGCTGAGTTTCTCCAGCATTTTCTGTTTCTGTTTCAGGTTTCCAGCATCCGGAGCATTTTGCTTTACTCGCCCGGGAAATTGTGTTCCTCTGACAGCTCTTTGAACTTATTTCCTCAGTGTTTTATGAATGCAGTTCTGCAGTGTCTCAGCAATACCAGCGGACTTCGGGACTACTGCATCCGCAGGGAATATCAGCTGGAAGGAACTGGATACAGAAAGAAGCACTGCGAGCTGATGGATGGTAGGGATACTGTTCAGTTACTAAATCGTATGGAGAATAGCAGCCCCTGTGTATATTATAGAGAATAGCAGCCCCTGTGTATATTATACATAATAGCAGCCCCTGTGTATAGTATAGAGAATAGCAGCCCCTGTGTATAATATAAAGAATAGCAGTCCCTGTGTATATTATAGAGAATAGCAGCCCCTGTGTATATTATAGAGAATAGCAGCCCCTGTGTATATTATAGAGAATAGCAACCCCAGTGTATATTATACATAATAGCAGCCCCGGTGTATATTATAGAGAATAGCAGCCCCTGTGTATATTATACATAATAGCAGCCCCTGTGTATAGTATAGAGAATAGCAGCCCCTGTGTATAATATAAAGAATAGCAGTCCCTGTGTATATTATAGAGAATAGCAGCCCCTGTGTATATTATAGAGAATAGCAGCCCCTGTGTATATTATAGAGAATAGCAACCCCTGTGTATATTATAGAGAATAGCAGCCCCTGTGTATATTATAGAGAATAGCAGCCCCTGTGTATATTATACATAATAGCAGCCCCGGTGTATATTATAGAGAATAGCAGCCCCTGTGTATAATATAAAGAATAGCAGTCCCTGTGTATATTATAGAGAATAGCAGTCCCTGTGTATATTATAGAGAATAGCAGTCCCTGTGTGTGTTATAGAGAATAGCAGTCCCTGTGTGTATTATAGAGAATAGCAGCCCCTGTGTATATTATAGAGAATAGCAGCCCCTGTGTATATTGTAGAGAATAGCAGCCCCCATGTGTGTTATAGAGAATAGCAGCCCCTGAGTATATTATAGAGAATAGCAGCCCCCGTGTGTGTTATAGAGAATAGCAGTCCCTGTGTGTATTACAGAGAATAGCAGCCCCTGTGTATATTATAGAGAATAGCAGCCCCTGTGTATATTACAGAGAATAGCAGCCCCTGTGTGTGTTATAGAGAATAGCAGCCCCTGTGAATATTATAGAGAATAGCAGCCCCTGTGTGTGTTATAGAGAATAGCAGTCCCTGTGTGTATTATAGAGAATAGCAGCCCCTGTGTATATTATAGAGAATAGCAGCCCCTGTGTATATTACAGAGAATAGCAGCCCCTGTGTGTGTTATAGAGAATAGCAGCCCCTGTGAATATTATAGAGAATAGCAGCCCCTGTGTGTGTTATAGAGAATAGCAGCCCCTGTGAATATTATAGAGAATAGCAGCCTCTGTGTATACTATAGAGAATAGCAGCCCCTGTGTATATTACAGAGAATAGCAGACCCTGTGAATATTATAGAGAATAGCAGCCCCTGTGTGTGTTATAGAGAATAGCAGCCCGTGTGTATATTACAGAGAATAGCAGGCCCTGTGTAGATTACAGAGAGATAGGGTCTCGCTCTCTCTCTCTGTCTCACTCTCTCTCTCTCTGTCTCGCTCTCTCTCTGCCTTGCTCTCTCTCTCTGTCTCGCTCTCTCTCTCTGTCTCACTCTCTCTCTTTGTCTCGCTCTTTCTCTGTCTTGCTCTCTCCCACTCTCTCTCTCTCTCCCTGTCTCACTCCATCTCTGTCTCCCTCTCTCTCTGTCTCTCACTCTCCGTCCATCTCTCTCTCTCCCTCTCTCTCTGTCTCCCTCTCTCTCTCTCTGTCTCTCTCCCACTCTCTCTCTCTCTGTCTCTCTCCCTGTTCCCTGTCTCGCTCGCTCTCTCTTGCTTGCCTGCTCACCCTCCCCCCCTCCCTCCCACTTGCCCTCTCTCTTTGTCCCTCTCTCCCTCTGTCCCAATCTCTCTCGGTCCCTGTCTCTCTCTTTCTCTCACAGTCCCTCTCCTCCTCTCTCTCTCACTCCCTCCCCCCTCTCTCTCTCGATCTCTCTCTCCTCTCACTTGGTCTCCCTCTCTCTCGGTCCCTCCCTCCCTCTCTCTCTCTCTCTCAGTCCTTCTCTCTCTCACTCTCTCTCTCGGTCCCCCTCTCTCTCTTTCCCTCCCTCCCTCTCTCTCTCGGTCCCCCTCTCTCTCTCCATCTCTCTCTCTCTCGGTCCCTCTCTCTCTCTCACTCTCTCTCGGTCCCTCTCTCTCTCTGTCCCTCCCTCCCTCTCTCTCTCGTTCCTTCCCTCTCTCTCTCTCTCTCTCTCTCTCTCGCGGTCCCTCTCTCTCTCTCTCGGTCCCTCATTCCCCCGCTCTCTCTCTCTCTCTCTATCTCTCTCCCTCTCTCTCTCTCGGTCCCTCTCTCTCTCTCTCTCTCGGTCCCTCTCTCTCTCTCTCTCTCTCTCTCTCGGTCTCTCTCTCTCTGCCCCTCTCTGTCCCTCTCTCTCTCTCTGTCTCCCTCCCTCTCTTTCTCTTTCTCGCTCTGTCTCTCTTTCTCTTGCTCTGTCTCTCTCTCTCATTCTGTATCTCTCTCTCACTCTGTCTCTCTCTCGCTCTGCCTCTCTCTCTCTCCCTCCCTCTCTGTCTCTGTCGCTCTCTCTCTCTCTCCCCCTCTCTCTCTCGGTCCCCCTCTCTCTCTCGGTCTCCCCCTCTCTCTCTCTCTCTCTCTCTCTCTCTCTCTCCCCCTCTCCCTCCCTCCCTGTCTCTGTCTCTCTCTCTCACTCTGTCTCTCTCTCTCTCTCACACTCTCTCTGTTGCTCTCTCTCTCTGCCTCCATCTGTCTGTCCCTTTCACTTCCCCGCCCCTCTCCCCCTCCCCGTCCACCACCTCATCCCCCTCTCCTTTTCCCTTCCCGCCCCCATCCCTGGCTGCCTCAACGCCCCCTGTCTCTCTCTGCTCTCTCTCTCTGCCTCTCTGTCTCTCTCTGCCTCTCTCTCTCTCTCTCTGCTTCTCTGTCTCTCTCTGCCTCTCTCTCTCTCTCTGCTTCTCTGTCTCTGCCTCTCTCTCTCTCTCTCTCTCTGCCTCTCTGTCTCTCTCTGCCCCCCTCTCTCTCTGCCTCTCTGTCTCTCTCTGTTCTCTCTCTGCCTCTCTCTGCTCTCTTTCTGCCTCTCTCTGCTCTTTCTCTGCTTCTCTGTCTCTCCCTCTGCCTCGCTGCCTCTGTCTGTATCAGAAGAGAAGCTAGAAGAATTGTTAAATAGATAACCATGGCAGAAGTTTTAGAATGTGAGGTGTAATGGGAAAATTTGCACTTTAGATAAACCAGACCTTCCAAAGAGAGAGTGAAATGCTACACCTAGCCAGAAGTTAAGAAACAGTGTGTTTATTTTTCCCAAGGATTACTGGTAAAATTGGTACTGTGGGAGATCTTTATTATTAGAGAGGTAAAGTCCAAAGATAGTGAAACAATGGGAATCTGCATTCATTGGGGAACTTATGTATAAAGGAGAGAAGGCTGAGTGCAAGCGAAGGCCCTCTAAGGTCTAACAAGTGTGAAAAGCCTCCAGCCTCTGTTCCCAAACTTCTGTCTGCACGAAGTGAAGTGAAGAAATCGCTTTGAACTCGCCTGTTCAGGCTGTCGTGTTACTTTCCCTGGGTCTGTTTAAAATCCATGTGTTTTTACTGTTGCCTTAATGGAGGTGTAACTGGGAGCTAGATTAATCAGGGAAGCTGGAGGTTACTATAGCAGTAACTTGTAAACCTATGTCTGTGCTTAAAATCATTATTTCTTACTCAATAAATGTCATTTAGTTTTGTAAGAAACTTATAAGACTCGGTGGCTTCTTGTAACTGAACTCAAAGCCCCACATCTCGAAATGAATACAAATTGCAAATAGTTGTGGAGGCTGCTCAAGGTTTCCCTCTGGGATTTGGGCAGCTTGGCATTTACCGTCCTCCTGCCGTAACGCTTCTCTCTCTCTCTCTCTCTGTCATAGCCTTTGCCAGCCTGATAGCGGCCCTGTGGGAACCCTCCACTTCCGGCTCCGTCAATCCCATCCAGTTCCAGCAAAAATTCCAGAAGCTTGTGCCGCACTTTGCGGGCTACAGGTGAGCCTCGACAGTGAGTGTTGCTGTTTCTTTTGCCTGCGACCCACCCCCTGGAACCCCCCCCCCCCCGCCCCCAACATCGACCCTGGCTGCCCCCCAGTGTGACTAACGCTCCCTGCCTGCCGCACTTGGCTACACTTCGCCGACAGACCCGTAGAATGGATACAACACAGGAGGGAGGCCATTCTCTCCATCGTCTCCCGTGCTGCTGGCTCTCCGGAGGATCCGTTCCCCCTAGACCCGCTCGCCCGCACGATCACAGACTCACACGGTGCAGGAGAGGCCCTTCGGCCCATCGAGTCTGCACCGACACGTGAGAAACACCTGACCTACCTACCTGACCCCATTGACCAGCACTTGGCCCCATAGCCTTGAATGTTCTGAGGTGCCAAGTGCTCATCCAGGTACTTTTTAAAGGATGTGAGACTAACGCGCCTCCACCACCCTCCCAGGCAGCACATTCTAGACCCTCACCACCCTCTGGGTAAAAAGGTTTTTCCTCACATTCCCCCCTAAACCTCCTGCCCCTCACCTTGAACTTGTGCCCCCTCGTGACTGACCCTTCAACTAAGGGGAACAGCTGCTCCCGATCCACCCTGTCCATAATCTTGTACACCTCGATCAGGTCGCCCCTCAGTCTTCTCTGCTCCAACGAAAACAACCCAAGTCTATCCAAGCTCTCTTCATAACTTAAACGTTTCATCCCAGGCAACATCCTGGTGAATCTCCTCTGCACCCCCTCCAGTGCAATCACATCCTTCCTATAATGTGGCGACCAGAACTGCACACAGTACTCCAGCTGTGGCCTCACCAAGGTTCTGTACAACTCCAACATGACCTCCCTACTTTTGTAATCTATGCCTCGATTGATAAAGGCAAGTGTCCCATATGCCTTTTTCACCACCCCACTAACATGCCCCTCCGCCTTCAGAGTTCTATGGACACACACACCAAAGGTCTCTTGTTTTCAATCCTTCCACCCATGGGAACAGCTCCTTCCTGTCGACTCTGCCCGGACCCCTCGTGATTATGAACAACCCTATCCAACCTCCAGGAGTAAGGATGTCTCGCTGCAACTGTATCGACCCCTTGGTGAGACCCCACCTGGAATATTGTGCACAGTTTTGGTCTCCTTACCTGAGGAAGGATGTACTTGCCTTAGAGGGAGCACAACGGAGGCTGATCCCTAAGGATGGTGTGATTGTCTTGTGAGTAGAGATTGAGGAGACTGGGTCTGTATTCCCTCGAGTTTCGATGGTGGGAGGTTGATCTCGTTGAAACTTACAAATTTTTTTTTACTGAGCTTGACAGGGTGGATGTAGATAAGATGTTTCCCCTGGCTGGGGGTGTTGGGGGGAAGGTCTAGAACCAGGAGATGGTCTCAGGATTAAGGGGTCAACCATTTAGGACTGAGGAGGAGGAGGAATTTCTTCTCTCAGAGGGTGGCGAATCTTTGGAATTCTCTACTCCAGGGGGCTGCAGAGGCTCAGTCACCGGAGTATGTTCGAGACAGAGTCGATAGGCTTCCGGAGATTAACGACACCAAGGGATATGGGGATAGTGGGGGTGGGGGGGGAGAATGGCCCGGAGGTCGATGG
Source organism: Carcharodon carcharias (assembly GCF_017639515.1). Lineage (NCBI taxonomy): Eukaryota > Metazoa > Chordata > Chondrichthyes > Lamniformes > Lamnidae > Carcharodon > Carcharodon carcharias. The sequence goes on along the minus strand of NW_024470589.1, from coordinate 258,752 downwards.
TCAGCCTCGATCTGTTTGGAACAGTAGAGCAGACTCGATGGGCCAAATGGCCTACTCCGCCTCCTATGTTCCTCAATGAACAATAATCCCAGCTTCTCCAATCTACCCACCCCACTGGAGGTTCCTCATCCCCGGAACCATTCCCGTGAATCTTTTCTGCACTCTCCCCAAAGCCTTCACATCCTTCCTAATAAGATCGTAGCTGCTTTATATTGCCTCTACACGTACCTCCCAGCAGAATGTGTCGCCTCGCACCTCAGAGAGGCAGTCCGAAACTTGTCTGACCGTGACCACAATCGCTCTTGCCTCCCCGGACCTGCAGCTGAATCACACGCTGCAGAAGGAGGCCACTCAGTCCATCATGCTTGCACCGGCTCTCCGAATGAGCAGTTCACTCAGTGCCACTCTCCCCCCCACCCCCCCCACCTAACCCTGCTCACTCTCCCTTCTCCGATAACAGTCTCATTCCCTGCTGAACCTCGATGGAACCTGCCTCCACCACACTCTCGGGCAGCGCATTCCAGACCCAAACCATTCACCACCTGAAAGAGTTTTTCCTCATATCACCATTGCTTCTTTCACCGATCACCTTAAATCTGTGTCCCTCTCACTCCCGATCCTTCCACCAAGGGGAACGGTTTCTCCCTCTTGACTCTGTCCAGACCCCTCACGATTTTGAATACCTCTATCAGATCTCCTCTCAGCCTCCTCTTCTCCATGGAGAAGAGTCCCAACTTCTCCAATCAATCTATGCAACTTGAGGTTCCTCATCCCTGGAACCATTCTTGTGAATCTTTTCTGCACTCTCTCCAATGCCTCCACACCCTTCCTAAAGTGCGGAGCCCAGAACTGGACACAAAACTCCGGCTGAGGCTGAATGAGTGCTTTATACAAGTTCAACATGACCTCCTTGCTCTTGTACTGTGTGTCCCTATTAATAAGTCCCAGGATACTATGTGCCTTATTAACTGCGCTCTCCAGCTGTCCTGCCGCCATCAATGACTTCTGCACGTATACACCCAGGTCCCTCTGCTCCTGCTCCCCCTTTATATTGTCTCTCCATGTTCCACCTACCAAAGTGAATCGCTTCACATTTCTCTGCATTGAACTTCATCTGCCACATGTTCGCCCGGTCCCTCCAACTTGTCTGTGTCCTTTTGAAGTTCCTCATGATCCTCATAGTTCACAGTGCTACCAAGTTTCATGTCATCTGCACATTTTGAAATGGTGCCCTTCACACCTCGGGCCTAGGCCATTAACATATATCAGGAGAGGCAAACGCTCCCAACGCTGACCCCTGGGGAACTCCACGACAAACCTTCCTCCAGCCTGAAAAAATTCCATTAACCCCCTACTGTCTGCTTCCTGTCACTCAGCCAATTCCGCATCCACGTTGCTACTGTCCCTTTTTATTCCATGAGCTATAACTTTGCTCACAAGTCTGTTGTGTGGCACTGTATCAAGTGCCTTCTGGAAGTCCATGTACACCACATCCACAGCATTACCCTCACCAACCCTCTTTGTTACCTCATTAAGAAAACTCCAAGTTAGTTAAAACACGACTTTCCCTTAACAAATCCACGCTGGCTTTCCTCAATTAACCCACATTTGTCCATGTAACTATTAATTTTGTCCTGAATTATTGTTTCTAGAAGTTTCTCCGCCGCCAAAGTTAAAGAAACTGGCCTATAGTTGCTCGGCTTACCTTTACATCCTTTCTTGAACCAGGGTGTGATTAATTTGCAATTCTGCAGTCCTCTGGCACCGTCCCTGTGTCTAAGGATGACTGGGAAATGATGGTCAGCATCTCTGCAATTTCCACGCTCACTTCCCTCAGTACTCGTGGACGCATCCCATCCAATCCTGGTGCCTTGACGACCTTAAGTCCGGACAGCCTAAGCAATGCCTCCTCATTCTAAATTCTAAACCCCTCTAGTGACTGAGTTACCTTCTCTGTCACCGTGGCCTGGGTTGCATCTTCTTCCTTGGTAAAGGCAGATGCAAAGTATTCACTTAGTACCTCATCCATGCCCCCTGCCTTCATGTGTAAATCCCCCTTTTGGTCCCTAATCGGCCTAACTCCTCCTCTTACCACCTTTTTACTACCTGTATGCCTAAAGAAGACTTTGGGATTCCCTTTTACGTTAGCTGCCAGTCTCTTCTCATACTCTCCCTTTGTTTCTCGTATCTGCTTGTTTACCTCCCCTCCGAAGCTTCTGTATTCAGTCTGCTTCTCAATTGCACTTTCTACCTGACGCCTTTATCTTCTTCACCTTAAATTCTATCTCTTTTTTCACTCAGGGAGCTCTGGATTTGTTTGCCCTACCCTTCCCCTTCGAGGGAACATAGCTCGACTGTGTCCGAACTATCTCTCCTTTGAAGGTGGCCCATTGATCAGGTACCGTTTCTCCTGCCTATTTCCAGTCTATCCGGCCCCGATCCATTCTTAATTATTCTCAGTCTGGACTATCCCTTGCCCCTTTCCACCCGGCATCTTAAACCTTATTATACAATGATCACTGTTCCCTAAATGCTCCCCCAGTGCCACATGATGCACTTGGCCCACCTCATTCCCAAGAACCAGGCCTGGCAATGCCCCCTTTCTCATTGGACTGGAAACATACTGCTGTAGAAAATTCTCCTGAACACACTCTAGGAACTCTTGCCCCTCCCGGCTGTTTATACTACTACCATCCGAGTACATGTTCTGAACGATTAAAGTCCTCTGTTATGACTACCCTGCAATTTTAGCACCTCTCTGTAATTTCCTCTCAGATTTGTTCCTCTACATCCTTCTCACTCATTGGCGGTCTGTAGACTACACCAGGCAATGTAATTGCTCCCTTTTTGTTCCTTAGCTCTAGCCAAATAGATTCTGTCCTTGAACCCTCTGGGACATCCTCTTTTTCCCGCACCGCAATGCTCTCCTTACCCAATACCACCACCCCTCCTCCTTTCCTTCCTTCCCTATCTTTCCTGAACACCTTATACCCGGGAATATTTAACACCCAGTTCTGCCCTTCCTTCTCTGTTATCGCCACAACATCATATTTCCACATGGACAATCTGCGCCTCTAACTCCCCGATCTTATTTAGTGCAGTCCACGCATTCACAGACACGCACTGTAACCCTGATCTGGAATTTATTATTTTCTCCCTTAGCCTGGCCCCACCTATGAACTTCCTAGTCCATATTCCTGTGCTATCCACCTCTCCCTGTATTCTGTTGACCTTGGGATTCCTCTCTGAGATTATGACCTGGCTCCCACACCCCTGCCAAATTAGTTTAAACCCTCCCCAACAGCACCAACAAACCACCTCGCAGTGAACTCAGTCCCTGCTCTGTTTAGGTGCAGACCGTCCGGCCTGTACAGGTCCCGATGTCCCAAGAATCTAAAGCCCTCCCTCCTGCTCCATCTCTCCAGCCACGCATTCATCTGCCTTATCCTCCTATTTCTATACTCACTCGCGTCTGGTACCGGACGTGATCTGGGGATTACTACTTTTGAGGTCCCGCTTGCTAATTTCCTGCCTACCCCCCCCCCCCCAGCACCCCGAACTCTGACTGTAGGGCCTGCATCCCTCTAAGCCTGTGTCGTTGATACCAATGTGGACCACGACTGCTGTCTGTTGACCCTCCACCTCTGGTGCTCTTCAGCTCCTCCCTGGCACCAGGGAGGCAACACACCATCCTGGATTCACGTCAGCGGCCACAGAAACGCCTACCGATTCCCTGAAAGAACCACCTATCACAATTGCTCTTCCAGACTTCCTTGTAACCGCTTGTATAGCTGAGCCACCCATGGGTGCCCTGGTCTTGGCCCTGGCTGCACTCCCCAGAGGAATCATCGCTCTTATCAGCATTCACAACTGAATACTGGTCGGAGAGTGGGATGCACTCGGGGAACCCCAGCCTCTACTGCCTATTCCTTTTTGACTACCTGGTGGTCACCCATTCCATCTCTCCCTGCATACTCTTGGGGTGACCACATGTATAAATGTGCTATCCGTGATGCTCTCAACCTCTCATACGCAGCCCAGTGATGTCGGCTCCTGCTCAAGACCCAAAACCCACAACTGATGACACTTGCTGCGCAAATGATTATCCTGGACACGGGAAGCGTCCTGGAGTTCCCACATAGCACAGGCTGTGCATTCTCGAGGTCTGGGCAGCCCGCCATTTTTTATTTATCAATTAAACTTGCTGCTGGTAAATAAACCTTAACAATGCTGATACACCTTACCAATATGAAAAACCTTATCTACACTGATGAAACATACTGTTATAAAAACCTTACTAATATTGTTAAATCCCACCAATACTAAACACGTCACAATAGTAATAATAAACCTAACTAAAATTAAAAGATAAGAACACCAGCTACCCATTTATTTCTTAATATTTAATATTTTTACCGCTTTTAATCTGCCAGTTGTTTACAATTGACCCCTAAGCAGCATTACACACCAGCCAATTAACCTAGGACTTCTCTGCCGTGCCCCACATCACTGCTGGATCTGTTTCGTGCCCTCCGGTCGCAGAACTCTCATCGCTTTTCCCTCTCTCTCTCTGTGAACTCTCACCACTTTTCTGTCCACTCTCTCTGAACTCTCACTGCTTTTTTCTTCCTCTCTCCCTCTGAGCTCTCACTGCTTCTCTCTCTCTCTCTCTCTCTCTCTCTATCTCTGAACTCACTGCTTTTCCCTCCCCTTCCCTCGCTGACCTCTGACTGCTTCACCTACCCCTCTGCTCGCTGACCTCTCACCCATTTTACCCCACGGGAATGTTCCAATCCTCAGAGATTCCTGATAGCGTAGCAATTGAACTCTGGATGACCGGGGACAGCACTTACTGGGCCATTACGCTGAGAAACAGAACCAAGCTCGACCCGAAACCCCTCTACCTGTCACCTTTGAGCCCTCGCCAGTGCCTACCATTTCATTCATCCTCCGGGGATGGATTTGTTGTATGGAGGGTCCTGATCTCTCCGCTCACTCACACTCATCTCCCTCTTCCATCCTCAGTCAGCAGGATGCCCAGGAATTTCTCCGCTTCCTGATGGACAGGCTCCACGTAGAGATTAACCGGAAAACACGGAAAACTCCCAATATCATGTCGCTGTCTGGGACCCAAGTCCCCTCCGACAACGTGGAGCGATTGCGGTGAGCACAGATTTAGGGTCACCCTCCCTCTGTCTGTCTTTGTCTCGCCCTCTCTGTCTCTGCCTGTCTGTCTCCCCGTCTCACTCTCTCTCCCTCTCTCTCTCCGTCTCCCTCCCTCTCCGTCTCCCACACTCTCCGTCTCTCCCTCTCTCTCTCCGTCTCCCTCCCTCTCCGTCTCCCACACTCTCCGTCTCTCCCTCCCTCTCCGTCTCTCCCTCTCTCTCTCCGTCTCCCTCCCTCTCCGTCTCCCACACTCTCCGTCTCTCCCGCTCTCTCCGTCTCTCCCGCTTTCTCCGTCTCTCCCTCTCTCTCCGTCTCTCCCTCTCTCTCCGTCTCTCCCACTCGCTCCATCTCTCCCTCTCTCTCCGTCTCTCCCTCTCTCTCCGTCTCTTCCACTCTCTCCGTCTCTCTCTCTCTCTCCATCTCTCCCTCTCTCTCTCCATCTCCCTCCCTCGCCATCTCCCACACTCTCCGTCTCTCCCTCTCTCTCTGTCTCTCCCACTCTCTCCGTCTCTCCCTCTCTCTCCGTCTCCCACACTCTCCATCTCTCCTTCTCTCTCCGTCTCTCCCTCTCTCTCCGTCTCTCCCACTCTCTCCGTCTCTCCCTCTCTCTTCGTCTCTCCCTCACTCTCCATCTCCCACACTCTCCGTCTCTCTCTCTCTCTCCGTCTCTCCCACTCTCTCCGTCTCTGCCTCTCTCTCCGTCTCTCCCTCTCTCTCCGTCTCTCCCTCACTCTCCGTCTCTCCCACTCTCTCCGTCTCTCCCTCTCTCTCCATCTCTCCCTCTCTCTCCGTCTCTCCCACTCTCTCCGTCTCTGCCTCTCTCTCCGTCTCTCCCTCTCTCTCCGTCTCTCCCTCACTCTCCGTCTCTCCCACTCTCTCCGTCTCTCCCTCTCTCTCCGTCTCTCCCTCACTCTCTGTCTCTCCCACTCTCGCCGTCTCTCCTCTTGACATCATCCCTCTCTCACCATCTCTGTCGCTCTTTCTGTTGCTGGGTCTCTCTCACTCCCATTCTGCCTCTCTCATTCTGTCTCTCTCTCCCTCTCTCAGTCCTGAAATTGTTTTCTTTCTTTAGTGATGATGAAAAATCGATGCAGATGTGGAAGCGATACTTGGAGAGAGATGACAGTAAAATTGTAGGTAAGCACAGCTATTGATCGAGGGTAACTCACAACACTGTCCCCATCAAACACTCCCAGGACAGGTACAGCACGAGGTTAGATACAGATTAAAGCGCCCTCTGCACTGTCCCCATCAAACACTCCCAGGACAGGTACAGCACGGGTTTAGATACAGAGTAAATCTCTCTCTACATTGTCCGCATCAAACACTCCCAGGACAGGTACAGCATGGGGTTAGATACAGAGTAAATCTCCCTCTACACTGTCCCCATCAAACACTCCCAGGACAGTTACAGCATGGGGTTAGATACAGAGTAAAGCTCCCTCTACACTGTTCCCATCAGACACTCCCAGGACAGGTACAGCGCGAGGTTAGATACAGAGTAAATCTCCCTCTACACTGTCCCCATCAAACACTCCCAGGACAGGTACAGCATGGGGTTAGATACAGAGTAAATCTCCCTCTACACTGTCCCCATCAAACACTCCCAGGACAGGTACAGTATGGGGTTAGATACAGAGTATATCTCCCTCTACACTGTCCCCATCAAACACTCCCAGGACAGGTACAGCACGAGGTTAGATACAGAGTAAATCTCCCTCTACACTGTCCCCATCAAACACTCCCAGGACAGGTACAGCACGGGGTTAGATACAGAGTAAAGCTCCCTCTACACTGTCCCCATCAAACACTCCCAGGACAGGTACAGCATGGGGTTAGATACAGAGTAAAGCTCCCTCTACACTGTCCCCATCAAACTCTCCCAGGACAGGTACAGCACGAGGTTAGATACAGAGTAAATCTCCCTCTATACTGTCCCCATCAAACACTCCCAGGACAGGTACAGCACGGGGTTAGATACAGAGTAAATCTCCCTCTACACCGTCTCCATCAAGCACTCCCAGGACAGGTACAGCACAGGGTTAGATACAGAGTAAATCTCCCTCTACACTGTCCCCATCAAACACTCCCAGGACAGGTACAGCACGGGGTTAGATACAGAGTAAATCTCCCTCTACGCCGTCCCCATCAAACACTCCCAGGAGAGGTACAGCACGGGGTTAGATACAGAGTAAATCTCCCTCTACACTGTCCTCATCAAACACTCCCAGGACAGGTACAGCACGGGGTTAGATACAGAGTAAATCTCCCTCTACACTGTCCTCATCAAACACTCCCAGGACAGGTACAGCACGGGGTTAGATACAGAGTAAAGCTCCCTCTACACTGTCCCCATCAAACACTCCCAGGACAGGTACAGCACCATTTGCCTGCTGGCTCTAACAACTGCCTCCTGTTTTTCCAGATCTCTTTGTAGGACAGTTGAACAGCACCCTTCGCTGCACCACCTGTGGCTACAAATCCACCACCTTCGAGGTCTTTTGCGACCTGTCACTGCCGCTCCCTAAGGTACGTGGGGACTGGCCAGCGACGGGGGGGATGATTGTGGAAGCAGCTCGCGGTGGGGCGCGTGGGCGTTGGGGACCGGGTGGGGACTGGGGCCGCTGTGCTGGTGGTGGTGTGGTTCCGGCGGCGCGTTGATGCCCGTCGCTCCCCTGACTGACCCTTACCACCTCCTCTGTTGCAGAGGCTGTCCATGGGAGACCGCGTCTCGCTGTCCGAGTGCCTCAGCCTGTTCACCGCCGAGGAGGAGCTGGACACCGACAACGCTCCGGTAAGGGGATCGGCCTGCGGGGTCCCTCTCTCCCTCACCCGCCACTTCCTGGCCTCGCACCCTCCCGGAAGACTTGGTGGGGGTGGGGGTGGTGGTGGGGGGGGTGGGGTGGTGCAGGGCGGTAGACAGAAAAGTGGGGTTGAAATTCCTTTTTTTTTTTTAACAGCCTGACGATGACCCTTGTCGATCGGCGTTAACCACCCACCTGATTCGCTCATGCCCTTTGGGGAAGGAAGTCTGCCCTCCTTACCTGGTCTGGCCTACCTGTCACTCCGGACCCACAGCCACGTGCGGTCGACTCTTAAACACCCTCCGAACAAGGGCTTCTGCAATCCTCTGCTGCTCCCGGTCGCTCTCCTCACCGTGTCCCGGAGCGCCGCCCTTCAAGCCTATCCCGCCGCTCGGTACCAGCCTGGCTGCAACCTCGCTTTCCTGTCCGCTCCCCGCGTCCCTTGATTTCCCCGGCAAAGCAAAAAGACCCGGCCCTCAAGAGGTCCGGCGACAGAACCCCCACCCCCCACCCAACCCCTGCAGTAGAGAATTGCAAAGACTTGCAGCCCCCCCCGAGTGAAGCAACAGCGCCTCCTGTCCGTACAAAGCGGCCGACCCCTCGCCTTGAGACTGTGCCCTTCCGCCGACCGTGTGTTCTCGACTCCCCGACCAGCGGACGCAACCTCCCCGCGCCCACCCTTATCGAGCCCCTTCAGAATCTTCAACGTTTCAGCTCTCACTCTCCTAAACACCACCCCCCCCCCCGCCTGCCTTAAACATATTCACTGGCCCTGCCTCCACCACCCTCTGGGGTGGAGAGAGTTCCACGGATTCACGACCCCCTGAGAGAAAAAAATTTGCCCTCACCTCTGCCCTAAAACTGGGTCCCCCCCCCCACCGATCCTCGATTGATTCCCCCCCACCACCACCACCCCCTCCCCCCCCCCATGATGAGGGGAAACATCCTTTCATCATCCACCCTGTCAAGTCCCCTCAGGATTGTTATGATCCCGAGCTGAGGTTACCCCTGGACCAAGCCTGATCCCAGGGTGGGTCCCAGCTTGATGGATCCTAACTCCTATTTGTTTGTTTAGATACGTGGAGAGTGGCAACTGAACAGAGTCACAGGAGTCAGCCGATGAACTTTTTTCAAAAGCGTAAAACACTTAGTAAACAGGAAAAGATGAACTATATTGCAATACTCCGCTACCCACAGCTATACCTTTACAGATGTATACAGATGTGTAAGGATAACACAAGTTACAAAAGCTGTCTTATGTTCACAATAAGTGCACAGTCCATGTAAACCAATAGGGGTCAGGCACACCGCACTCTGAAACACAGCGACAGATGCCCACTCAATCAGATGTTATGGATCTCTCATCAACTCCCCCCTCAGAAACTTGTACCACCACAAACCAACCGGTCTCACTGAACTACGTCTTTCACACGAGGGTTTCCAATCTCCACTCTCCAAGTACTTGCTTTGGAATCTTCTCCCAAACCAGCGCTTTCTCCCATATGCCTTCCGCAAGGGTTCATCTCCAGGGTTTCGACCTCTCCTTCTGATGTTCCTCTTCCCTGGGTCACCACACACATTTAAGCTGTCTTCCAGACACTCTCTCACTGACTCAGCCATCAACAGTACGCCGCTGCTTCGCATGCCCACAGCAAAGAGTTACAGACACTCAGTTGTCTCTTTGGACCTTCTTGCCTCTTGCAAGCTGTCCTCGCTTTAAATCTGCTTGCTGCAGCTTTTGTCCCTTTAGATCTGAAGTTTGGAGCCTTCCTCACTGCCACTCATCTTAACTTCGCTGAACGGGACCTTTTCCAGGTTCCTGTCCTTCCTTTGACTAGAGGGACTGCTTCCGTCTCACTCCTTTGGCCTTAGGAAGTGAAACTAAAATTCAAATTTGACCTTTCTTAACACACAAATACGGAAATACAAGTCAAACTTAAACGTTGAAGCTGAAATCCATTGCTAACACCCATCAACACCAACATGACTTACTTAAACTGTCTCAACTTCCTAACAGGATCTTATATCGTTCAGTAACATCACCTGTCGTTCTTCTAAACTCCAGCGGGTACATGCCCAACCTTTTCTTGCAAGATGACCTCCTCAGCCCACGAATCAGTTGAGTGAGCCTTCTCTGAACTGCTTCTAATGCCATTATATCCATTCTTAAATAAGGAGACCAAAACTCTCACCAGCACCCTGTGCCACTGAAGCGAAACACCCCTACTTTTACTGCAAGGAGAATGTCCTTCCCCAAAGGACATTAGTGAACCCAGATGGGTTCACTGCAACAACCGACAACGCTTTCATGGTCAAAGTTAGACGTCGGATCCCAGATTTTTAGTGAGTTCAAACTCCACCCTCTAGCGTGGCGGGGATCGAACCCTGGGTCTCCAGCTCAGCGACAATACCGCTGCTCCATCGCCTTTCCCCCTTGCCAATTCCTGCTTTCTGTCTCCCTCCTTCCTCGAAGGGAGGGGTCACATTGGTGCTTTCCCAGTCCGCTGGGATCTTCCCAGAGCTGAGGGAACTTCGGCAGGCACGTCGACGATCTCCCCAGCCGCTTGGGTTTAAGACCCGAGGGTGCCGGCCACCCGGGTCCAGGGGACTTGTCCCCGACCTCAGGTCCGGTGGTTCTCCTGCCTCCTTTTCCCGAGCGGGCGGTGACTTTTGTTCCAGTTGCTCCCTCCCTTTTACCTTTTTTTTTTATTTTCAGGCACGTTTCTTGTTGCTTCTGCAGCGAAGGCTCACGATAAAAGCATGCCCAATTCCCACGTTTCCAGTCATTAATCCCCCCCGGCCTCACCCTCCAAGGGTCACTTCGGTTGCTCGTTCCGTTTCGTAATACTTGTAGGAACTCTTGAGTACCTGCCTTCATATTTCTGGCTAGCCGACGCTTACGCTTAAGTATTTGGATGTGCACTTGCGATGCCACAGCATACACGGGTATGAGGCCTAGTGCTGGAAAATGGGATTAGAATACCTAGGTACTTGTCTGACCGGCACAGACACGATGGGCCGAAGGGCCTTTTTCTGTGCTGTAGACCTCTCTGACTATAATTTCTCAATGTTTATTATATTATTAGTCATTCTATGCTGGTTTCTAAAAACGATCTAATCTGTTGACCGGCCCCTGATCTTTGCAGTGTTGCACACTTTTTCTTAAATTTGATATCATCTTGTGGAGGGTCAGTACTGAGGGAGCGGTGCACTGTCGGAGGGTCAGTACTGAGGGAGCGGTGCACTGTCGGAGGGTCAGTACTGAAGGAGCGGTGCACTGTCGGAGGGTCAGTGCTGAGGGAGTGCTGCACTGTCGGAAGGTCAGTACTGAGGGAGTGCTGCACTGTCGGAGGGTCAGTACTGAGGGAGCGGTGCACTGTCGGAGGGTCAGTGCTGAGGGAGTGCTGCACTGTCGGAGGGTCAGTACTGAGGGAGCGGTGCACTGTCGGAGGGTCAGTGCTGAGGGAGTGCTGCACTGTCGGAAGGTCAGTACTGAGGGAGTGCTGCACTGTCGGAAGGTCAGTTCTGAGGGAGTGCCGCATTGTCGGAGTGTCAGTACTGAGGGAGTGCCGCACTGTCGGAGGGTCATTACTGAGGGAGTGCTGCACTGTCAGAGGGTCAGTACTGAGGGAGGGCTGCACTGTCAGAGGGTCAGTACTGAGGGAGTGCTGCACTGTTGCTTGGTCAGTACTGAGGGAGTGCTGCACACTTGCTTGGTCAGTACTGAGGGAGTGCTGCACTGTCAGATGGTCAGTACTGAGGGAGAGCTGCACTGTCGGAGGGTCAGTACTGAGGGAGTGCTGCACTGTCAGAGGGTCAGTACTGAGGGAGTGCTGCACTGTCCGAGGGTCAGTACTGAGGGAGTGCTGCACTGTCAGAGGGTCAGTACTAAGGGAGTGCTGCACTGTCGGAGGGTCAGTTCTGAGGGAGTGCCGCACTGTCGGAGGGTCAGTGCTGAGGGAGTGCTGCACTGTTGCAGGGTCAGTACTGAGGGAGTGCTGCACTGTCAGAGGGTCAGTACTGCGGGAGTGCTGCACTGTTGGAGGGTCAGTAATGAGGGAGTGCTGCACTGTTGCAGGGTCAGTACTGAGGGAGCACTGCATTGTCAAGAGGGTCAGTACTGAGGGAGTGTGGCACTGTCGGAGGGTCAGTACTGAGGGAGTGCTGCACTGTCAGAGGGTCAGTAGTGAGGGAAGGCTGCACTGTCAGAGGGTCAGTACTGAGGGAGTCATGCACTGTCGGAGGGTCAGTACTGAGGGAGTGCTGCACTGTCGGAGGGTCAGTACTGAGGGAGTGCTGCATTGTCGGAGGGTCAGTACTGAGGGAGTGCCGCACTGTCGGAGGGTCAGTACTGAGGGAGCGCTGCACTGTCGGAGGATCAGTACTGAGGGAGTGCCGCACTGTTGGAGGATCAGTACTGAGGGAGCGCTGCACTGTCGGATGGGATGTTGGTGATTGTGTTCTCTATCTCTCTCTAGCTGTGTGGGAGGTGTAACCAGAGGAAGAGAAGCACCAAGAGATTAACAATCCAGAGATTTCCTACGTTCCTCGTTCTCCATATCCTTCTCAGACCATCATAGTCTTCAACCAGCTCCCTCTGTCTCCTCTCTGTCTCCTCCTCCCTGTCTCTTCCTCTCTTTCTCCTCTCTGTCTCCTCCTCCCTGTCTCTTCCTCTCTTTCTCCTCTCTTTCTCCTCTCTGTCTCCTCTCTGTCTCCTCTCTGTCTCCTCCTCTCTGTCTCCTCCTCTCTTTCTCCTCTCAGTCTCCTCTCTGTCTCCTCCTCCCTCTCTCCTCTCTGTCTCCTCTCTGTCTCCTCCTCCCTCTCTCCTCTCTGTCTACTCCTCTCTGTCTCCTCCCTGTCTCCTCCTCCCTGTCTCCTCCTCTCTGTATCCTCCTCTCTGTCTCCTCCTCTCTGTCTCCTCCTCTCTGTCTCCACCTCTCTGTCTCCTCCTCTCTGTCTCCTCCTCTCTGTCTCCTCCTCCCTGTCTCCTCCTCTCTGTCTCCTCCTCTCTGTCTCCTCCTCCCTGTCTCTTCCTCTCTGTCTCCTCCTCTCTGTCTCCTCCTCTCTGTCTCCTCCTCTCTGTCTCCTCCTCCCTGTCTCCTCCTCTCTGTCTCCTCTCTGTCTCCTCCTCTCTGTCTCCTCCTCTCTGTCTCCTCCTCTCTGTCTCCTCCTCTCTGTCTCCTCCTCCCTGTCTCCTCCTCTCTGTCTCCTCCTCTCTGTCTCCTCCTCTCTGTCTCCTCCTCTCTGTCTCCTCCTCTCTGTCTCCTCCTCCCTGTCTCCTCCTCTCTGTCTCCTCCTCTCTGTCTCCTCCTCTCTGTCTCCTCCTCCCTGTCTCCTCCTCTCTGTCTCCACCTCTCTGTCTCCTCTCTGTCTCCTCCTCCCTCTCTCCTCCCTGTCTCCTCCTCCCTGTCTCCTCCTCCCTGTCTCCTCCTCCCTGTCTCCTCCTCTCTGTCTCCTCCTCTCTGTCTCCTCCTATCAGTTTCTTCTCTGTCTCCACCTCTCTGTCTCCTCTCTGTCTCCTCCTCTCTGTCTCCTCCTCTCTGTCTCCTCCTATCAGTTTCTTCTCTGTCTCCACCTCTCTGTCTCCTCCTCTCTGTATCCTCCTCTCTGTCTCCTCCTCTCTGTCTCCTCTCTGTCTCCTCCTCCCTCTCTCCTCTCTGTCTCCTCCTCTCTGTCTCCTCCTCCCTGTCTCCTCCTCCCTGTCTCCTCCTCCCTGTCTCCTCCTCCCTGTCTCCTCCTCTCTGTCTCCTCCTCTCTGTCTCCTCCTATCAGTTTCTTCTCTGTCTCCACCTCTCTGTCTCCTCTCTGTCTCCTCCTCTCTGTCTCCTCCTCTCTGTCTCCTCCTCTCTGTCTCCTCCTATCAGTTTCTTCTCTGTCTCCACCTCTCTGTCTCCTCTCTGTCTCCTCTCTGTATCCTCCTCTCTGTCTCCTCCTCTCTGTCTCCTCCTCTCTGTCTCCTCCTCCCTCTCTCCTCTCTGTCTCCTCCTTTCTGTCTCCTCCCTGTCTCCTCCTCTCTGTCTCCTCTCTGTCTCCTCTCTGTCTCCTCCTCTCTGTCTCCTCCTCTCTGTCTCCTCCTCTCTGTCTCCTCCTCTCTGTTTCCTCCCTGTCTCCTCCTCCCTGTCTCCTCCTCCCTGTCTCCTCCTCTCTGTCTCCTCCTCTCTGTCTCCTCCTCCCTCTCTCCTCTCTGTCTCCTCCTCTCCATCTCCTCCCTGTCTCCTCCTCTCTGTCTCCTCCTCCCTCTCTCCTCTCTGTCTCCTCCTCTCCATCTCCTCCCTGTCTCCTCCTCTCTGTCTCCTCCTCCCTCTCTCCTCTCTGTCTCCTCCTCTCTGTCTCCTCCTCTCTGTCTCCTCCTCTCCATCTCCTCCCTGTCTCCTCCTCTCTGTCTCCTCCTCCCTCTCTCCTCTCTGTCTCCTCCTCTCTGTCTCCTCCTCTCTGTCTCCTCCTCTCTGTCTCCTCCTCCCTGTCTCCTCCTCTCTGTCTCCTCCTCCCTGTCTCCTCCTCCCTGTCTCCTCCTCTCTGTCTCCTCCTCTCTGTCTCCTCCTCTCTGTCTCCTCCTCTCTGTCTCCTCCTCCCTGTCTCCTCCTCCCTGTCTCCTCCTCCCTGTCTCCTCCTCCCTGTCTCCTCCTCTCTGTCTCCTCCTCTCTGTCTCCTCCTCTCTGTCTCCTCCTCCCTGTCTCCTCCTCCCTGTCTCCTCCTCCCTGTCTCCTCCTCTCTGTCTCCTCCTCCCTGTCTCCTCCTCTCTGTCTCCTCCTCCCTGTCTCCCTCTCCCCCTCCCCCTCTCCCCCTTCGCCTCCCCCTCCCGTGCTCCTGAATCTGGCTGATTGCCTTTAACCTGCTGCTCAGACTTGAACCGGTTCTCCCTCAGTCACTACGGGATTAGGAAGTCCACCAGCCACGTGGAGTTCCCGCTGTACGGGCTCAGTTTGTGGCAGTGTGCCGCCAACAAAGCAGGTGAGGCCGTGCCCGACCGAGGGGAGGGGTGGCTGGGTCTGGCAGTGGCCTCCGCTCCCCAGTAACCTTTCCCCCCCTACCTTGTTGTTTCCCCCACCAACCCCTCCCCCCCCACCCCCTCCCCCACTACTCCCCTCTGCAGGGAATCCCATATACGATCTCTACGCAGTGTGCAACCACACCGGGACAGTGAACGGAGGGCACTACACAGCCTACTGCAAGTCCGGAGGGAAGTGGCACGTCTACAACGATTCCAGGTTGGTGCTGAGCCCCGCGCACTTTGCACGGGGAGATCCCAGGCTCCGAAGAGTTGGGCTCTCGAAGCTGGGCTTTTCCAGCATTTCCTGTGGGGGTTTTGTTTTTGCTATAAGTCTCAGACGTACCCCCACCCCCTGCCCAGGCACAGCCTGCGTTGAGGGAGCGAGAGAGGGAGGGTCTAGGAGTCTCAGTGTGTCAGACGGAGGAAATAAGGGGCAAGGGGAGACCCCTCAAGCATCGCCCCCCCCCGCCACTACCCCTCCGACGAGCTCGTGACCGGGACCTCCAGCCTCCGCTCCTCAGTCAGACCCTCTGAGAGTTCCGCATCTTTCCGCGAGACCCCCTTTTCCCTCTTCTAAGCCTCAAGGGACGTGGACCCAACCCACTCGATCCCTCAACGGAGGGCAGTCGCCCCCCCCCCTCCCCACCCAACGCCACCCTAGCGATCGGCCCAGTGAAAGCTCCGGGGACAAGGGCATCATCCCCGTCCCTTAGGGAGGGCCTACCATGCTCGCCAGAGCCCCTGCATAGGATAAGCCCCGTAAGATAAGACAGGAAGACGGGCGAGAGCAGGCTGGTAAGCCAGGGTGAAGCGGAGTTGGTCAGGGAGCAGGGCCAGCGCATGGCGGGCGGGGGGGGGGCATTGAAAACCGCCACATCACAGGGAAGGACGTGATCGCTCCGGAGAGAGAGAGAGAGAGACAGAGAGAGAGACAGAGAGAGAGAGAGACAGAGAGACAGAGAGAGAGAGAGGGAGAGATAGAGAGAGAGAGAGACAGAGACAGACAGAGAGAGAGACAGAGAGAGAGACAGAGAGAGAGAGAGAGAGACAGAGAGAGAGAGAGAGAGAGACAGAGAGAGAGAGAGAGAGACACAGAGAGAGAGACAGAGAGAGACAGAGAGAGAGGGAGAGAAACAGAGAGACAGAGAGAGACAGAGAGAGAGACAGAGAGAGAGAGACAGAGGAGAGAGAGACTGAGAGAGAGAGAGAGATAGAGAGAAAGACAGAGAGAGAGAGACAGAGAGAGAGAAACAGATAGAGAGAGAGAGAGAGACAGAGAGAGAGAGAGACG
>NW_024470589.1:222500-240000 GCF_017639515.1 Carcharodon carcharias | reverse complement strand
TCTCTCCACATGTCTGTCTCTCTCCCTGTGTCTGTCTCTCTCTGTCTCTCTCTCTCTCTCTCTCTCACTCTGTCTCACTCTCCGTCTCTCCGTGTGTATCTCTCTCTCTCCCCCTCTCTCTCCCCATGTCTCTCTCTCCCCGTCTCTCTCTCTCTGTCTCTCTCCCCGTGTCTCTCTCTCTCTGTCTCTCTCACTCTCTCTCTCTCTCTCTCTCTATCGCACTCTATCTTGCCCCGATACACCTGTACAAGGACAGTGTCAGTGAGAAGGATACTTTGACCCAATTCCCTTTCACTTTGTAACTTGCAGAGTGCTGTGTTCAGCACACCCCATACTTTTGTCTGCGTGCCATATATTCTCTAGAGGGCAGAAGGACTGATCCCCTAAGTCCCCTGACACACTGCAGTGTAAACCCCCCTCAGCCTCTCTCCACCCCTCCACAAAATCACTCTGACTGTGATCCCTCTCTCACTCCAGCCAGGGCTGAATGGAGCCGAGAACGAACTTCAACCTCTAATCACAGAAGCTCCATTAATCCATCAGGACATGGTGCTCACAGCCGGGGACCGGAGGCTATTGAGTGGTAACCTCCATACCCATGGGACAGATCCTGCTCTGTGTGGACTCTACCCCTCTCTGAACTCTCTCACTCTCACTGTCTCCCTATCTCCGTGTCTTTCTTTCTCTCTCCCATTTCTCTCTCCATCTCACTCTCCACATCTCTCTCCCCATCCCTCTGTCCATCTCTCTCTCCCCCATCTCTTTTTCTCCCTCCATCTCTCTGTCTCTCTCTCTCTTCCTGTCTCTCCCTTTCTTTCCCCATCTCTCTCTCTCTCTCACCGTCTCTCTCACACCCCATCTCTCTCCCGTCTCTCTCCCTGTCTCTTTCTCTCTCTCCCCGTCTCCCTCCCTCTCTCTCCCTGTCTCTTTCTCTCTCTCCCCGTCTCTCTCCCTCTCTCTCCCTGTCTCTTTCTCTCTCTCCCCGTCTCTCTCCCTCTCTCTCCCTGTCTCTTTCTTTCTCTCCCCGTCTCTCTCCCTCTCTCTCCCTGTCTCTTTCTTTCTCCCGCCGTCTCTCTCCCTCTCTCTCCCCGTCTCTCTCTCTCTCCCCGTCTCTCTCTCTCTCCCCGTCTCTCTCTCTCTCTTTCACTCCCCGTCTCTCTCTCTCTCTTTCACTCCCCGTTTCTCTCTCTCTCTGTCTCTCTCTGTTTCTAAGTGTCCAAGTTTCTTTCTTTCACTCTCTGTTGTCTCTGTCCGTATCACCAGGTCTTTGTCTTTGTCTCAGTTTCTCTGTGTGCGTGTCTTCCTCTGTCTCACACTCTATCTACCCCATTCTGCCTCTGACTCTCAGTCTGTTTCCCTCTCGCTCTCGTGTTCTCTCTCGTTCGCTCTCGCGCTCTCTCATTCGCTCTATCGTTCGCTCTATCGCTCGCTTTCTCTCGTTCGCTCTATCGCTTGCTCTCTTTGCTCTATCGCTTGCTCTCTCTCGTTCGCTCTATCGCTCGCTCTCGAGCGCTCTATCGCTCTCTCTCGTTCGCTCTAGGGCTCGCTCTCGTTCGCTCTCGCGCTCTATCGTTCGCTCTCGCACGCTCTCGTTTGCTCTCGTTCGCACTCGCCCCCTCCCGCTATCTCTCCCTCCTCGAGTCCCTGTCACATACTCTCTGACTTCCTGTCTCAGTATCTCTCTCTTTCTGTCTCAATCACTTTTCATCGTTCTTTCCCTGTCTTTCTGTCTCTATCCCTCTCTCTTTATCTCTCTTATCTTGCTCTCCTCCCTCTCCCTCCCCTCCACTTCTGTCTGCCCTGCTCTGTATATACTTAAATGCAATGGAAATGTAAATATTGTAAAACTGAATAAACTGTAAAAAAAAAACACATGCACTCCTTTCCATCCAGAGAAATAAAATATTTTCTGATTTTACAGCAGATGTTACTCTTTGATCAATGAATGTTGGTCTCTGTCCTTGTCGAAGTGCAACCAGGGAACAAGCAATAGGGCACATTCCCATGTGACAATATGCTGTATTGGGAATTGCTATGTAAACTGTCACGCTGCAATGGCAGGCAACAGCCACTAGTTGGCTCTAGATGCTTGGTTGTCCTCTCCTGAATAGTACTAAGGGAACCTGAGAGGTGGACCAGCCTTGAGCCCCCACCCACTGCCCAGAATGGGGTGACTATGTAGCTCCACCTGGTGGCAAGATGCCCAGAACCTGCTGCAGGAGCGTGACTGTTGACATCTGAAAACAGAATGGGGAGTTTTTGACAGAACAAACTGCAATAGACATTTGGCATTTCAAACATGCCATTTACAGCACATCAAAGATATTGGCAATGCCTTAACTTCTGTCTGAGCCTCAGACACTGCATTTCTCCCTCAGACCTGACCCTCCAACAATGCAGCACACCCTCACTACTGACCCTCCAACAGTGCAGCACGCCCTCACTACTGACCCTCCAACAGGGCAGCATTCCCTCAGTACTGACCCTCCGACAGTGCAGCACTCCCTCAGTACTGACCCTCCGACAGTGCAGCACTCCCTCAGTACTGACCCTCCGACAGTGCAGCACTCCCTCAGTACTGACCCTCCAACAGTGCAGTACTCCCTCAGTACTGACCCTCCCACAGCGCAGCACTCCCTCAGTACTGACCCTCCCACAGTGCAGCACTCCCTCAGTACTGACCATCCCACAGTGCAGCGCTCCCTCAGTACTGACCCTCCGACAGTGCAGCACTCCCTCAGTACTGACCCTCTGACAGTGCGGCACTCCCTCAGTACTGACCCTCTGACATTGCAATGAGTAAGGGAGGAGATCTTGCTGGTGTCCTGTGCCCAATATTAACCTGTCAACAAAGATGACTAAGTGTGATGATTGTATTGTGGTTGCCTCTCTCCTTGGAGTCTTGCTTTGCTCAGCTTGGCTCCGGTGTCCCCTAATTTAGACCTGCAGCTATATCCGAAAAGTTTTCTCCACGCCTCTGACATGCGTCGTGATATTCCATGCAATTCTGTCTTCTTTCTCCATTCGCCGCCCCCCCCCCCCCCCATTATAGCTTGAGTCGCTGGTATGACAGTGGGTGCACCAAGTAGGAGATTATTCTGAATGTGTCACCGCTCGTCTCTCTCCCTCCACACTCGGTGACCCTCAGCTCATCCAGAGCCATGGAAAGCTATCCTTTATTACGAGAGGGGATCGAATATAAAAGTAAGGATGTCATGCTTCAGTTATACAGGGCATTGGTGAGACCGCACTGCGAATACTGTGTGCCGTTTTGGTCCCCCTATTTAAGAAAGGATGTTAACGTATTGGAGGCAGTGCGGAGGAGGTTGACTAGATTGGTACCTGGAATGAGTGGGTTGTCTTATGAGGAAGGTTGGACAGACTGGGCTTGTTTCCAGTGGAGTTTAGAAGAGCGAGGGGTGATTTGATTGAAGTATATAAGATACTGGACGGCCTTGACAAGGTGAACATAGAGAGGATGTTTCCTCTCGTGGGGTGAGCCCACGACTAGGGCACTGTATTAAAATTAGGGGGTCGCCATTTTAGGACACAACCTGAGGGTTGTGTGACTTTGGAACTCTCTGACTCAGAAGGTGGTGGAAGAGGGGCCATGGAATATTTTTAAGACAGAGGCAGATAGATTCTTGTGAGGGAAGGGAATCAAAGGTTATCGGGGGTAGATGGGAATGTGGAAATCGAGACACGAGCAAATCAGTTGTCATGAAGACATGAACGTATATCACGTTATGGAAATTATTTTGAATTGGACTTGTAGGGTTTGTGGGTGTGAGTGTGAGTGTGTGTCTTAATTGGATTAAAGCTAGGTGCTTTGATATATGGTAGTTTTGGGGTGTTAAACAGTAAGGTATTTGCATTTTGTTGAATAAACCGTTGAGAGACAGGGGGTGAAATCTTGCACCTAGTTAGGAGACAACCAAGCAGTTTGTTGACATACTAATAAAACTGGTACTTTGAAAGGGGTTTTATCGTTAGAAGAGGGGGAGTTCAAAGGGCCTGGAGATACAACGAGAATTTGCATTCAAAGGGAAGGCCGGGTATATATAGAATAAAGAGTTTTGTGGGTGATTCAGAGGCATATAAGATGTAAACCTGTAAAACCTGCCATTGTGTCCGTCCAGGAACAAGTGGAAAGAAACCTAATTTTGAATTCGTATGATAAAATGTGCTTTGCCTGGTGTCTGTTTAAAGTCTTTGGGCTATGGTTATCTTGGTGAAGATTTACCTGGGAGTGATTAACTTACAGTTTTGTTTAAAAGTTATTGTGGTAGTAATTTGTAGACACGCGTATGTGTTTAATTTCCTGTTAAGTTAATAAATGTTTAACTTAATTTATATTAAAAAAAAACCTCTAGAGCCTCAGTGGTTTCATTTGTGAATTCAGATTTGCATCTCAAACATACCGATTGAAATATAGGTTATGACAGTTGTTTAAAGTTTCCCTCTGGGATTTAAAATAACTCAGACTTTACCAGCTACATGGGTCATGACACAACTGTGATAAAGAACAAAGAACAAAGAACAGAGAAAAGTACAGCACAGGAACAGGCCCTTCGACCCTCCAAGCCTGCGCCGATCATATTGTCCCTCAACTAAAACATTTTGCACTTCCGGGGTCCGTATCCCTCTATTCCCATCCTATTCGTGTACTTGTCAAGCTGCCTCTTAAACACCACTATCGTACCTGCTTCCACCACCTCCTATGGCAGCGAATATCAGACACTCACTACCCTCTGCGTAAAAAACTTGCCCCGCACATCTCCTCTATAGTTTTCTCCTCTCACCTTAAATCTATGTCCCCCTAGTAATTGACTCTTCCACCCTGGGGAAAAGCTTCTGACTATCTACTCTGTCCATGCCACACATAATTTTGTAAACTTCTATCAAGTCGCCCCTCAATCTCCGTCGCTCTAGTGAGAACAATCCGAGATTCTCCAACCTCTCCTCATAGCTAATAACCTCCAGACCAGGCGGCATCCTGGTAAACCTCCTCTGCACCCTCTCCAATGCCTCCATATCCTTCTGGTAATGTGGCGACCAGAATTGCACGCAATATTCCAAGTGTGGCCTAACCAAGGTTCTATACAGCTGCAGCATGACTTCCCAGCTTTTATACTCAATACCCCTGCCGATGAAGGCAAGCATGTCATATGCCTTCCTGATTACCTTATCCACCTGCGTTGCCACTTTCAGTGACCTGTGGACCTGTACACCCAGATCCCTCTGCCTGTCGATGCACTTAAGGGTTCTGCCATTTACTGTATAATTCCTGCCTGTATTAGACCTTCCAAAATGCATTACCTCGCATTTGTCTGGATTAAACACCATCTGCCATTTCTCCAAACAGTCTCCAACCAATCTATATCCCGTTGTATCCTTTGACAATCCTCTTCACTATCTGCAACTCCTCCAACCGAATTGTCGTCTGCAAACTTACTAATGAGCCCAGTTACATTTTCCTCCAAATCAATTATGTATACAACAAACAGCAAAGGTCCCAGCACTGATCCCTGCGGAACTCCACTAGTCACAGTTCTCCATTCAGAAAAGCACCCTTCCACTGCTACCCTCTGTCTTCTATGACCAAGCCAATTCTGTATCCATCTTGCCAGCTCACCTCTGATCCCGTGCGACTTTACCTTCTGTACCAGTTTGCAATGAGGAACCTTGTCAAAGGCCTTACTGAAATCCATGTAGATAACATCCACTGCCCTTCCATCGTCGATCATCTTTGTCACTTCTTGATCAAGTTAGTGAGACATGACCTCCCATTCACAAAACCATGCTGCCTCTCACTAATGGTAGTAAATCCTGTCACGAAGAATCTTCTCCAATAATTTCCCTACTACTGACATAAGGCTCACCAGCTTGTGATTTCCTGGATTATCCCTGCTACCCTTCTTAAACAATGGAACAACATTGGCCATTCTCCAGTCCTCTGGGACCTCACCTGTAGTCAGTGAGGATACAAAGATTTCTGTCAAGGCCCCAGCAATCTCCTCCCTTGCCTCCCTCAGTACTCTGGGGTAGATCCCATCTGGCCCTGGGGACTTATCCACCTTAATATTCTTCAAGACGCCTAACACCTCCTCTTTTTTGATCTCAACATGACTCAGGCTATCTACACACTCTTCCCTAGACAAATCGACCGCTAAGTCCTTCTCTTTGGTAAATACTGATGAGAAGTATTCATTTAGTATCTCTCCTATTTCTTCTGGCTCCACACACAGATTCCCACCTCTGTCCCTGAGTGGGCCCACCCTTTCTCTGGCTACCCTCTTGCCCTTTACATATGTATAAAAGGCCTTGGGATTTTCCTTAATCCTGGTTGCCAGTGACTTTTCTTGACCCCTTTTAGCCATCCTGACTCCTTGCTTATGTGATCTTATTGAATGGTATAGCAGGCTTGAGGGGCTGAATGGTCTACTCCCATTCCTATTTCTTATTTTCTTATGTTCTTCTCAACTTGTGTACAGGTATCACCCTGAAAGAGAGGGACTGAGAGACACCAGTCAGTGTACAGATATCTCCCTGAGAGAGAGAGAGGGACTGAGAGACACCAGTCAGTGTACAGATATCTCCCTGAGAGAGAGAGAGGGACTGAGAGACACCAGTCAGTATAAAGATATCTCCCTGAGAGAGAGGGACTGAGAGACACCAGTCAGTGTACAGATATCTCCCTGAGAGAGAGGGACTGAGAGTCACCAGTCAGTGTACAGATATCTCCCTGAGAGAAAGGGACAGAGAGACACCAGTCAGTGTACAGATATCTCGCTGAGAGAGAGGGACTGAGAGACACCAGTCAGTGTACAGATATCTCCCTGAGAGAGAGAGAGGGACTGAGAGACACCAGTCAGTATAAAGATATCTCCCTGAGAGAGAGGGACTGAGAGACAACAGTCAGTGTACAGATATCTCCCTGAGAGAGAGAGAGGGACTGAGAGACACCAGTCAGTATAAAGATATCTCCCTGAGGGAGAGGGACTGAGAGACAACAGTCAGTGTACAGATATCTCCCTGAGAGAGAGGGACTGAGAGACACCAGTCAGTGTACAGATATCTCCCTGAGAGAAAGGGACAGAGAGACACCAGTCAGTGTACAGATATCTCCCTGAGAGAGAGAGGGACCGAGAGACACCTGTCAGTATACAGATATCTCCCTGAGAGAGAGGGACTGAGAGACACCAGTCAGTGTACAGATATCTCCCTGAGAGAGAGAGGGACTGAGAGACACCAGACAGTGTACAGATATCTCCCTGAGAGAGAGGGACTGAGAGACACCAGTCAGTGTACAGATATCTCCCTGAGAGAGAGGGACTGAGAGACACCAGTCAGTGTACAGATATCTCCCTGAGAGAGAGGGACTGAGAGACACCAGTCACCATCCAGGACAAAGCAGCCCCGCTTGACTGGCACCCCATCCACAAACATTCACTCCCTCCACTCTGACACACAGTAGCAGCAGCGTGTGTACCATCTACAAGATGCACTGCAGGAATTCACCAAGACTCCTTCAACAGCACCTTCCACACCCACAACCACTACCATCTAGAAGGACAAGGGCAGCAGATAGATGGGAACACCACAACCTGTAAGTTCCCCTCCAAGTCACTCACCACCCTGACTCGGAAATATATCGGCCGTTCCTTCACTGTCGCTGGGTCCAATTCCTGGAACTCCCTCCCTAACAGCACTGTGGGTGTACCTACACCACAGGGACAAAATCCTGGAACTCCCTGCCTAACAGCGCTGTGGGTGTACCTACACCACAGGGACAAAATCCTGGAACTCCCTCCCTAACAGCACCGTGGGTGTACCTACACCAAAGGGGACAAAATCCTGGAACTCCCTCCCTAACAGCGCTGTGGGTGTACCTACACCACACGGACAAAATCCTGGAACTCCCTGCCTAACAGCACGGTGGGTATACCTACACCACAGGGACAAAATCCTGGAACTCCCTCCCTAACAGCACTGTGGGTATACCTACACCACAGGGACAAAATCCTGGAACTCCCTCCCTAACAGCGCTGTGGGTGTACCTACACCACACGGACAAAATCCTGGAACTCCCTCCCTAACAGCGCTGTGGGTATACCTACACCACAGGGACAAAATCCTGGAACTCCCTCCCTAACAGCACCGTGGGTGTACCTACACCACACGGACAAAATCCTGGAACTCCCTCCCTAACAGCACCGTGGGTGTACCTACACCACAGGGACAAAATCCTGGAAATCCCTCCCTAACAGCACTGTGGGTGTACCTACACCACAGGGACAAAATCCTGGAACTCCCTCCCTAACAGCGCTGTGGGTGTACCTACACCACACGGACAAAATCCTGGAACTCCCTCCCTAACAGCGCTGTGGGTGTACCTACACCACAGGGACAAAATCCTGGAACTCCCTCCCTAACAGCGCTGTGGGTGTACCTACACCACACGGACAAAATCCTGGAACTCCCTCCCTAACAGCACTGTGGGTGTACCTACACCACACGGACAAAATCCTGGAACTCCCTCGCTAACAGCACTGTGGGTGTACCTACACCATAGGGACAAAATCCTGGAACTCCCTCCCTAACAGCGCTGTGGGTGTACCTACACCACACGGACAAAATCCTGGAACTCCCTCCCTAACAGCGCTGTGGGTGTACCTACACCACAGGGACAAAATCCTGGAACTCCCTCCCTAACAGCGCCGTGGGTGTACCTACACCACAGGGACAAAATCCTGGAACTCCCTCCCTAACAGCGCTGTGGGTGTACCTACACCACAGGGACAAAATCCTGGAACTCCCTCCCTAACAGCGCCGTGGGTGTACCTACACCACAGGGACAAAATCCTGGAACTCCCTCCCTAACAGCGCTGTGGGTGTACCTACACCACAGGGACAAAATCCTGGAACTCCCTCCCTAACAGCACGGTGGGTGTACCTACACCACAGGGACAAAATCCTGGAACTCTATCCCTAACAGCGCGGTGGGTGTACCTACACCACAGGGACAAAATCCTGGAACTCTATCCCTAACAGCGCGGTGGGTGTACCTACACCACAGGGACAAAATCCTGGAACTCTATCCCTAACAGCACGGTGGATGTACCTACACCACACGGACAAAATCCTGGAACTCCCTCCCTAACAGCGCTGTGGGTGTACCTACACCACAGGGACAAAATCCTGGAACTCCCTCCCTAACAGCACGGTGGATGTACCTACACCACAGGGGACAAAATCCTGGAACTCCCTCCCTAACAGCGCCGTGGGTGTACCTACACCACATGCACTGCAGCAGCTCAAGAAAGCCGTTCACCACCAAATTCTCAAGGGGTAATTAAGGATGGGCAATAAATGCTGGGCCCAGCCAGCGAGGCCCACATCCCATGAATAAATAAAATAAACACTATCCACTTCTGTTACCTCCTCCAGCCCCTACACCCCTCCCTATCTCTGTAACCTCCTCCAGTCCCTACAACCCTCCCTATCTCTGTAACCTCCTCCAGCCCCTACAACCCTCCCTATCTCTGTTACCTCCTCCAGCTCCTACAACCCTCACTATCTCTGTTACCTCCTCCAGTTCCTACAACCCTCCCTATCTCTGTAACCTCCTCCAGCCCCTACAACCCTCCATATCTTTGTTACCTCCTCCAGCCCCTACAACACTCACTATCTCTGTAAACACCTCCAGCTCCTCCATCCCTCCCTATCTCTGTTAGCTCCTCCAGCCCCTACAACCCTGCATATCTTTGTAACCTTCTCCATCCTCTACAACACTCCCTTTGTCCCTAACCTCCTTCAGCTCCTAGAACACTCCCTATCTCTGTAACCTCCTCCAGCCCCTGCAACCCTCCCTATCTCTGTAACATCCTCCAATCCCTATAACCCTCCTCATCCCTATAACCTCCTCCAGCTCCTACACCCTTCCCTGTCTCTATCACCTTCTCCAGCCCCAAGAGCCCTCCCTACCTCTGTAACCAGCTCCAGCCCCTAAACCCTTCCCTATCTTTGTAACCTACTCCAGCCCCTCCAACCCTCTCTATCTCTGTAACCCCCTCCAGTCCCTACAACCTTCCCACCTCTGTAACCTCCTCCAGCCCCTACAACCCTCCCTATCTCTGTAACCTCCTCGAGCCCCTATGACCCTCCTTATTTCTGTAACCTCCCCCAGCCCCTACAACCCTCCCTATCTCTGTAACCTCCTCCAGTCCCTACACACCTCCCTATCTCTGTAAACTCCTTCAGCCCCTATGACCCTCCCTATCTCTGTAACCTCCTCCAGCCCCTGCAACCCTCTCTATCTCTGTAACCTTCTCCAGTCCCCACAACCCTCCCACCTCTGTAACCTCCTCGAGCCCCTACAAACCTCCCTATTTCTGTAACCTGCTGGAGCCCCTACAACCCTCCCTACCTTTGTGACTTCCTCCAGCCACTACAACACTCCCTATCTCTGTAACCTCCTCCAGCCCCTACACCCCTCCCTATCTCTGTAACCTCCTCCAGCCCCTACAACCTTCCCTATCTCTGTAACCTTCTCCTGCCCCTACACCCCTCCTTATCTCTGTAACCTCCTCCAGCCCCTACAACCCTCCCTATCTCCGAAACCTCCTCCAGCCCCTACAACCTTCCCTATCTCTATATCCTCCTCCAGCCCCTACACCCCTCCCTATCTCTGTAACCTCCTCCAGCCCCTATGCCCCTCCCTATCTCTGTAACCTCGTCCAGCCCCTACAACCCTCCCTATCTCTGTTACCTCCTCCAGCTCCTACAACCCTCACTATCTCTGTTACCTCCTCCAGTCCCTACAACCCTCCCTATCTCTGTAACCTCCTCCAGCCCATACAACACTCTCTAACTCTGTAACCTCCTCCAGCCGCTACACCCCTTCCTATCTCTGTAACCTCCTCCAGCCCCTACAACCCTCCCTATCTCTGTAAACTTCTCCTGCCCCTACACGCCTCCCTATCTCTGTAACCTCCTCCAGCCCCTACAACCCTCCATATCTCTGTAACCTCCTCTAGCCCCTACAACCCTCCCTATGTCTGTAACCTCATCCAGCCCCTACAACCTTCCCTATCTCTGTAACCTCCTCCGGCACCTACAACCCTCCCTATCTCTGTAACCTCGTCCAGCCCCTACAACCCTCCCTATCTCTGTAACCTCCTCCAGCCCTTACAACCTTCCCTATCTCTATATCCTCCTACAGCCCCTACACCCCTCCCTATCTCTGTAACCTCCTCCAGCCCCTACACCCCTCCTTATCTCTGTAACCTCCTCCAGCCCCTACAACCCTCCCTATCTCTGTAACCTCCTCCACCCTACAACCCTCCCTATCTCTGTAACCTCCTCTAGCCCCTACAACCCTCCCTATCTCTGTAACCTCCTCCAGTCCCTACAACGCTCTCTATCTCTGTAACCTCCTCCAGCACCTACAACCCTCACTCTCTCTATATCCTCCTCCAGTCCCTACAACCCTCCCTATCTCTGTAACCTCCTCCAGCACCTACAACCCTCACTCTCTCTGTAGCCTCCTCCAGTCCCTACACCCCTCCCTATCTCTGTAACCTCCTCCAGCCCCTACCACCCTCTCTATCTCTGTACCCTCCTCCAGTCCCTACAACTCTCCCTATCTCTGTAACCTCCTCTAGCCCCTACAACCCTCCCTATCTCTGTAACCTCCTCCAGTCCCTACAACCCTCCCTATCTCTGTAACCTCCTCCAGCACCTACGACCCTCACTCTCTCTATATCCTCCTCCAGTCCCTACAACCCTCCCTATCTCTGTAACCTCCTCCAGCACCTACAACCCTCACTCTCTCTGTAACCTCCTCCAGCCGCTACACCCCTCCCTATCTCTGTAACCTCCTCCAGCCCCTATGCCCCTCCCTATCTCTGTAACCTCGTCCAGCCCCTACAACCCTCCCTATCTCTGTTACCTCCTCCAGCTCCTACAACCCTCACTATCTCTGTTACCTCCTCCAGTCCCTACAACCCTTCCTATCTCTGTAACCTCCTCCAGCCCATACAACACTCTCTAACTCTGTAACCTCCTCCAGCCGCTACACCCCTTCCTATCTCTGTAACCTCCTCCAGCCCCTACAACCCTCCCTATCTCTGTAACCTCCTCCAGCCACTACAACCCTCCCTATCTCTGTAAACTTCTCCTGCCCCTACACGCCTCCCTATCTCTGTAACCTCCTCCAGCCCCTACAACCCTCCATATCTCTGTAACCTCCTCTAGCCCCTACAACCCTCCCTATGTCTGAAACCTCCTCCAGCCCCTACAACCTTTCCTATCTCTATATCCTCCTCCAGCCCCTACACCCCTCCCTATCTCTGTAACCTCCTCCAGCCCCTATGCCCCTCCCTATCTCTGTAACCTCATCCAGCCCCTACAACCTTCCCTATCTCTGTAACCTCCTCTGGCACCTACAACCCTCTCTATCTCTGTAACCTCGTCCAGCCCCTACAACCCTCCCTATCTCTGTAACCTCCTCCAGCACCTACAACCCTCCCTATCTCTGAAACCTCCTCCAGCCCTTACAACCTTCCCTATCTCTATATCCTCCTCCAGCCCCTACACCCCTCCCTATCTCTGTAACCTCCTCCAGCCCCTACACCCCTCCTTATCTCTGTAACCCTCGTCCAGCCCCTACAACCCTCCCTATCTCTGTAACCTCCTCCAGCACCTACAACCCTCTCTCTATGTAACCTCCTCCAGTCCCTACACCCCTCCCTATCTCTGTCACCTCCTCCAGCCCCTACAACCCTCTCTATCTCTGTACCCTCCTCCAGTCCCTACAACTCTCCCTATCTCTGTAACCTCCTCCAGTCCCTAAAATCCTCCCTATCTTTGTCACTTCAGCCAACCACTACAATCTTCCCTACCTCTGTAACCTCCTACAGCCCTCCTTATGTCTGTAACCTCCTCCAACCCCTACAACTCTCCGTGACCTGGGCCTTCCTTGAATTCTCGCCCCTTCAGCATCCATCACTCCACACTTGGAGTCCCTTTATCTCTGGAACCCCCTCTGTCTCTCTCTTTCTCTCTCTCTTTCTCTCTCTCTCTCTCTCCTCCTTCAAGACGTCCCTTCAACCGCATTCTATGGCTGTTCTTTGGGTCTCTTGCCCCTAATGTCTCCTTACTGCCGCTCGGTGTCAATTCCTTCTCCATCGCTCTCCTGTGCAGCACCTTTGATGAGTTGCTTGGCACCTGGACGCTGTGTGCATGCCCCCTCTGTTGTCCTGGATGCTCTTGACTCACACTTGCAGATTGGACAAGACCCCGAATCAGCACCAGGGACAGCGGCAATCCCCCCCAGGGCCGAACTTCAGCACCCTGGACAGCGCTCTCCTTCCCTCCACCAAGAACCCACCTTGGTCCCGCCCTCGCTGTTCAAAGGCTGATCAGGTCCCCTCCCGGCAGAAGGCCGGGGTCCTCTGGTGCCTTCAACCTCTTTGATTCAGGCAGGAGCCCCTGGATTGCAAAATGTAATAAGAATAAACAAGAAACTTTAATTCCAGTTGAATGCAATCGCCTTCCCTCAGTGTGCAAATAGAGGCAACCACCAGAGCCAAATGCAAAGCATTTCTTATTTTGCACGCATTTTGCCAACATCTGAATGCAACTCTTTCCACCCCCACCACCCACCCCCCCCCCAACTCCTCCTCTCTTTCAAAAATTAAAGGAATGAAGGTGCAGATCAGGGACAGGCCGGCAAGTGCCGGGGCGTGCACACTGCGAATGCAAATGCTTTAGATGCTGAATTGGAGGCACTTCATTAGGATTTTCTTGTTCCCTTTTGAAGAGGTGGGAAAAAAAAATATATTTTGCATCAACATCTCTGCCGGGACTCGAACCCGGACCCTCTGGATTAGAAGTCCAGCGCGCTGATCCATTGCGCCACAGAGACTGACCTGCTTTGAGTCCCCCTTCTATAGTGGAATTGCAGAGAAAATTCAGGTCTGAGCTATTGCAATCGGGATGTGCAGAGAGCTGGAGAGAGAGAGAGAGAGAGAGGGAGAGGGAGAGAGCCGTGTGAAAACTCTGGATCTGGATTGCAAGCCAGCCGGGACCTGGATTTGGCAAAAGCAAACAAGGGGAGGGTGTTACGCAGGGTCACAGTGACCCTGCAGTGCAAGAAGGAGGCCGTTCGGCCCTTCGAGTCCACACTGGCTCTCTGGAAGAGCAAAACAAGAGCTGAGGAATTCTCGCAGGCCAAACACTCCCTCCCCAAAGAGCCATGGCCCCATTGTTTCAGGGCAGGGATCTGGGTGACCTGGTCCGTGAATCACATAAACCCAGTGTGCAGGGACAGCAAGTAATTCGGAAAGTTATTATTTATTGGGAGGGGGATTGAATACAGAAGTGGGGAGGTCCTGCTCCAGTTGTCCAGGGCACTGGTGAGACCACATCTGGAGCACGGTGTCCAGTACAGGTCTCCTTATTTAAGGAAGGACGTAAATGGGTTGGGAGCCAGTTCAGAGAAGGTTTACCGGACTAATCCCAGGAATGGGTGGGTTGTCTCTTGAGGAAAGGTTGGACAGGTTAGGCTCGTACCCGCTGGAGTTTAGAAGAGCGAGAGGCGACTGGATTGAAACCTTTAAGGACCCCGAGGGGGTTTTGGAATGGGTGGATGTGGAGAGAATGTTTCCTCTTGTGGGAGAATCTAGAACTCGAGGGGGGGGGGTGTCACTGTTTAAAAATAAGGGGGTCACCCATTTAGGACGGAGATGAGGAGAAATGTTTTCTCTCAGAGGCTGGTGAGACTTTGGAAGTCTCTCCCTCAGAAGGCGGGGGAAGCAGAGTCTCTGAATATTTTTAAAGACAAGAGGTGGATAGATTCTTGGTTAACAAGGGGGGTGAAAGGTTATCGGGAGAGATGGGAATGTGGGGTTGGGGTGACAATCAGATCGGCTAGGATCTTATTGAATGGGGGAGCAGACTTGAGGGGCCGAATGGCCTACTCCTACTCCGAATAACTATGCTCGTGTGTATTTCTGGTAACACAGAGATGCAAGTTGGAGAAATTAAAATTGCAGAAGGACAGTGGGAAATGACTGGTGGAGATGCCTGAGTGAAACCCAAGGGATCATGCGAACAGGAGCAGGAGGAGGCCATTTGGCCCCTTCAGGCTGCTACCCCCTTCAACGAGCATCTGGCTGATCTTTGACCCCCAGCTCCATCTCCCCCACGCTCTCCAAGTGAAGGGAACCCTCCTCAACGCAGCATGAAATGGTTGACCCCTTAGCCAGAGACTGTGACCCCACACCACCCTATTGTTCTAAACTTGCCAGCCAGGGTTGGGGGTGGGCACGTTGTGGGGGTGGGGGGGTGAGAGATCCTATCACCATGAACCCTACCAAGCTGTCTAAGGAATTCACACCTCTCAATGTGATCGCCTCTCATTCATCTAAACTCCAGAGAATGTAGACCCAATCTTCTCTACCTTTCCTCAAACAATCCCTCTCATCCCAGGAATCAGTCTCCTGAACCTTTGTTGCTCTCCCTTTAAGGCAATGAAACCCTCCTTTAGATAAAGAACAACACCGTCCTCTGTGTCCCATTTTGATAGTTGCCTTGTCTCAATGAGCAGTGGGTCTGGATATTGCAGCGCACTATCCCCAGACAGTACTCACAATACATATCTCTGTAACCTCCTCCAGCCCCTACAACCCTCCCTATCTCTGTAACCTCCTCCAGTCCCTACAACCCTCCCTATCTCTGTAACCTCTTCCAGTCCCTACAACCGTCCTTATCTCTGTAACCTCTTCCAGCCCCTACAACCCTCCCTATCTCTGTAACCTCCTCCAGTCCCTACAACCGTCCTTATCTCTGTAACCTCTTCCAGTCCCTACAACCCTCCCTATCTCTGTAAGCTCCTCCAGTCCCTACAACCGTCCTTATCTCTGTAACCTCCTCCAGTCCCTACAACCGTCCTTATCTCTGTAACCTCTTCCAGTCCCTACAACCCTCCCTAGCTCTGTAACCTCCTCCAGTCCCTACAACCGTCCTTATCTCTGTAACCTCCTCCAGTCCCTACAACCCTCCCTATCTCTGTAACCTCTTCCAGTCCCTACAACCGTCCTTATCTCTGTAACCTCTTCCAGTCCCTACAACCCTCCCTATCTCTGTAACCTCCTCCAGTCCCTACAACCGTCCTTATCTCTGTAACCTCTTCCAGTCCCTACAACCCTCCCTATCTCTGTAAGCTCCTCCAGTCCCTATAACCGTCCTTATCTCTGTAACCTCCTCCAGTCCCTACAACCGTCCTTATCTCTGTAACCTCTTCCAGTCCCTACAACCATCCTTATCTCTGTAACCTCCTCCAGTCACTACAACCCTCCCTATCTCTGTAACCTCCTCCAGTCACTACAACCCTCCCTATCTCTGTAACCTCCTCCAGTCACTACAACCGTCCCTATCTCTGTAACCTCCTCCAGTCCCTACAACCATCCTTATCTCTGTAACCTCCTCCAGTCACTACAACCCTCCCTATCTCTGTAACCTCCTCCAGTCACTACAACCGTCCCTATCTCTGTAACCTCCTCCAGTCCCTACAACCGTCCTTATCTCTGTAACCTCCTCCAGTCCCTACAACCCTCCCTATCTCTGTAACCTCCTCCAGTCACTACAACTGTCCCTATCTCCGTAACCTCCTCCAGTCTCCACAACCCTCCTTATCTCTGTAACCACCTCCAGTCCCTACAACCCTCCCTATCACTGTAACTTCCTCCAGCCCCTTCAACACTCCCTATCTCTGTAACCTCCTCCAACTCTACAACAGTCACGATCTCTGTAACCTCCCAGACTCTATAACCCTCCCTAACTATGTTACCTCCTCCAGTCCCTATGACCCTTCCTAACTCTGTATCATCCTCCAGACACTACAACCCTCCCTATATCTGTAACCTCCTCCAGCCCCTACATTCATTCTTTTCCCTGTAACCTTCTCCAAACACTACAACTCTCCCTACCTCTGTAACCTCCTCCAGCTACTACAACCCTCCCTATCTCTGTAACCTCCTCCAGTCCCTACAACCCTCCCTATCTCTGTAACCTCCTCCAGTCCCTACAACCCTCCCTATCTCTGTAACCACCTCCAGTCCCTACAACCCCCCCTATCTCTGTAACCTCTTCCAGTCCCTACAAACATCCTTATCTCTGTAACCTCTTCCAGTCCCTACAACCCTCCCTATCTCTGTAACCTCCTCCAGACACTACAACCGTCCCTATCTCTGTCACCTCCTCCAGTCCCTACAACCGTCCTTATCTCTGTAACCTCCTCCAGTCCCTACAACCCTCCCTATCTCTGTAACTTCCTCCAGTCCCCACAACCCTCCTTATCTCTGTAACCTCCTCCAGTCCCTACAACCCTCCCTATCTCTGTAACTTCCTCCAGCCCCTTCAACACTCCCTATCTCTGTAACCTCCTCCAACTCTACAACAGTCACGATCTCTGTAACTTCCCAGACCCTATAAC
>NW_024470589.1:207500-215000 GCF_017639515.1 Carcharodon carcharias | reverse complement strand
CCCCCGATCCCACCTTCTCCCCGATCCCACCTTCTCCCCGATCCCTCGATCCCACCTTCTCCCCGATCCCTCGATCCCACCTTCTCCCCGATCCCTCGATCCCACCTTCTCCCCGATCCCACCTTCTCCCCGATCCCCCGATCCCACCTTCTCCCCGAAATCTCGATCCCACCTTCTCCCCGATCCCTCGATCCCACCTTCTCCCCGATCCCTCGATCCCACCTTCTCCCCGATCCCACCTTCTCCCCGATCCCACCTTCTCCCCGATCCCTCGATCCCACCTTCTCCCCGATCCCACCTTCTCCCTGATCCCTCGATCCCACCTTCTCCCCGATCCCTCGATCCCACCTTCTCCCCGATCCCACCTCCTCCCCGATCCCTCGATCCCACCTTCTCCCCGATCCCACCTTCTCCCCGATCCCTCGATCCCACCTTCTCCCCGATCCCACCTTCTCCCCGATCCCACCTTCTCCCCGATCCCCCGATCCCACCTTCTCCTCGATCCCACCTTCTCCCCGATCCCACCTTCTCCCCGATCCCTCGATCCCACCTTCTCCCCGATCCCCGGATCCCACCTTCTCCCCGATCCCTCCATCCCACCTTCTCCCCGATCCCTCCATCCCACCTTCTCCCCGATCCCCGGATCCCACCTTCTCCCCGATCCCACCTTCTCCCCGATCCCACCTTCTCCCCGATCCCACCTTCTCCCCGATCCCACCTTCTCCCCGATCCCTCGATCCCACCTTCTCCCCGATCCCACCTTCTCCCTGATCCCTCCATCCCACCTTCTGCCCGATCCCCGGATCCCACCTTCTCCCCGATCCCACCTTCTCCCCGATCCCTCGATCCCACCTTCTCCCCGATCCCACCTTCTCCCCGATCCCTCGATCCCACCTTCTCCCCGATCCCACCTTCTCCCCGATCCCTCGATCCCACCTTCTCCCCGATCCCACCTTCTCCCCGATCCCACCTTCTCCCCGATCCCTCGATCCCACCTTCTCCCCGATCCCACCTTCTCCCCGATCCCACCTTCTCCCCGATCCCCCGATCCCACCTTCTCCCCGATCCCTCGATCCCACCTTCTCCCCGATCCCTCGATCCCACCTTCTCCCCGATCCCTCGATCCCACCTTCTCCCCGATCCCTCGATCCCACCTTCTCCCGATCCCACCTTCTCCCCGATCCCCCGATCCCACCTTCTCCCCGATCCCTCGATCCCACCTTCTCCCCGATCCCTCGATCCCACCTTCTCCCCGATCCCTCGATCCCACCTTCTCCCCGATCCCACCTTCTCCCCGATCCCTCGATCCCACCTTCTCCCCGATCCCACCTTCTCCCTGATCCCTCGATCCCACCTTCTCCCCGATCCCTCGATCCCACCTTCTCCCCGATCCCACCTCCTCCCCGATCCCTCGATCCCACCTTCTCCCCGATCCCTCGATCCCACCTTCTCCCCGATCCCACCTTCTCCCCGATCCCACCTTCTCCCCGATCCCACCTTCTCCCCGATCCCCCGATCCCACCTTCTCCTCGATCCCACCTTCTCCCCGATCCCACCTTCTCCCCGATCCCTCGATCCCACCTTCTCCCCGATCCCACCTTCTCCCTGATCCCTCCATCCCACCTTCTCCCCGATCCCCCGATCCCACCTTCTCCCCGATCCCCCGATCCCACCTTCTCCCAGATCCCTCGATCCCACCTTCTCCCAGATCCCCCGATCCCACCCTCTCCCCGATCTCTCGATCCCACCTTCTCCCCGATCCCTCGATCCCACCTTCTCCCCGATCCCTCGATCCCACCTTCTCCCAGATCCCCCGATCCCACCTTCTCCCCGATCTCTCGATCCCACCTTCTCCCCGATCCCTCGATCCCACCTTCTCCCCGATCCCTCGATCCCACCTCCTCCCCGATCCCCCGATCCCACCTTCTCCCCGATCCCCCGATCCCACCTTCTCCCCGATCCCTCGATCCCACCTTCTCCCTGATCCCTCGATCCCACCTTCTCCCCGATCCCTCGATCCCACCTTCTCCCTGATCCCTCGATCCCACCTTCTCCCCGATCCCTCGATCCCACCTTCTCCCCGATCCCACCTTCTCCCCGATCCCACCTTCTCCCCGATCCCACCTTCTCCCTGATCCCTCCATCCCACCTTCTCCCCGATCCCACCTTCTCCCCGATCCCACCTTCTCCCCGATCCCACCTTCTCCCCGATCCCTCCATCCCACCTTCTCCCCGATCCCTCGATCCCACCTTCTCCCCGATCCCCCGATCCCACCTTCTCCCCGATCCCACCTTCTCCCCGATCCCCCGATCCCACCTTCTCCCCGATCCCCCGATCCCACCTTCTCCCCGATCCCTCGATCCCACCTTCTCCCCGATCCCCCGATCCCACCTTCTCCCCGATCCCTCGATCCCACCTTCTCCCCGATCCCTCGATCCCACCTTCTCCCCGATCCCCCGATCCCACCTTCTCCCCGATCCCACCTTCTCCCCGATCCCACCTTCTCCCCGATCCCCCGATCCCACCTTCTCCCTGATCCCTCGATCCCACCTTCTCCCCGATCCCACCTTCTCCCTGATCCCCCGATCCCACCTTCTCCCCGATCCCTCGATCCCACCTTCTCCCCGATCCCCCGATCCCACCTTCTCCCCGATCCCACCTTCTCCCCGATCCCTCCATCCCACCTTCTCCCCGATCCCACCTCCTCCCCGATCCCACCTTCTCCCCGATCCCACCTTCTCCCCGATCCCCCGATCCCACCTTCTCCCCGATCCCTCGATCCCACCTTCTCCCCGATCCCCCGATCCCACCTTCTCCCTGATCCCTCGATCCCACCTTCTCCCCGATCCCACCTTCTCCCCGATCCCACCTTCTCCCCGATCCCACCTTCTCCCCGATCCCACCTTCTCCCCGATCCCTCCTTCCCACCTTCTCCCCGATCCCCCGATCCCACCTTCTCCCCGATCCCTCCTTCCCACCTTCTCCCCGATCCCACCTTCTCCCCGATCCCACCTTCTCCCCGATCCCCCGATCCCACCTTCTCCCCGATCCCACCTTCTCCCTGATCCCTCGATCCCACCTTCTCCCCGATCCCACCTTCTCCCCGATCCCTCGATCCCACCTTCTCCCCGATCCCACCTTCTCCCCGATCCCACCTTCTCCCCGATCCCTCGATCCCACCTCCTCCCCGATCCCACCTTCTCCCCGATCCCACCTTCTCCCCGATCCCACCTTCTCCCCGATCCCTCGATCCCACCTCCTCCCCGATCCCACCTTCTCCCCGATCCCACCTTCTCCCTGATCCCTCGATCCCACCTTCTCCCCGATCCCCCGATCCCACCTTCTCCCCGATCCCACCTTCTCCCTGATCCCTCGATCCCACCTTCTCCCCGATCCCTCGATCCCACCTTCTCCCCGATCCCACCTTCTCCCCGATCCCTCGATCCCACCTTCTCCCCGATCCCACCTTCTCCCCGATCCCACCTTCTCCCCGATCCCACCTTCTCCCCGATCCCCGATCCCACCTTCTCCCCGATCCCCCGATCCCACCTTCTCCCCGATCCCCCGATCCCACCTTCTCCCCGATCCCTCCTTCCCACCTTCTCCTCGATCCCACCTTCTCCCCGATCCCTCGATCCCACCTTCTCCCTGATCCCCCGATCCCACCCTCTCCCCGATCCCTGTATCCCACCTTCTCCCAGATCCCCCGATCCCACCTTCTCCCAGATCCCTCGATCCCACCTTCTCCCAGATCCCCCGATCCCACCCTCTCCCCGATCTCTCGATCCCACCTTCTCCCCGATCCC
The DNA here is from genome assembly GCF_017639515.1 of Carcharodon carcharias. Lineage (NCBI taxonomy): Eukaryota > Metazoa > Chordata > Chondrichthyes > Lamniformes > Lamnidae > Carcharodon > Carcharodon carcharias. The sequence goes on along the minus strand of NW_024470589.1, from coordinate 211,193 downwards.
TCGATCCCACCTTCTCCCCGATCCCACCTTCTCCCAGATCCCCCGATCCCACCTTCTCCCCGATCTCTCGATCCCACCTTCTCCCCGATCCCTCGATCCCACCTTCTCCCCGATCCCTCGATCCCACCTCCTCCCCGATCCCCCGATCCCACCTTCTCCCCGATCCCTCGATCCCACCTTCTCCCTGATCCCTCGATCCCACCTTCTCCCCGATCCCTCGATCCCACCTTCTCCCCGATCCCCCGATCCCACCTTCTCCCCGATCCCACCTTCTCCCCGATCCCACCTCCACCCCGATCCCACCTTCTCCCCGATCCCCCGATCCCACCTTCTCCCCGATCCCTCGATCCCACCTTCCCACCTTCTCCCTGATCCCACCTTCTCCCCGATCCCACCTTCTCCCCGATCCCACCTTCTCCCCGATCCCCCGATCCCACCTTCTCCCCGATCCCACCTTCTCCCCGATCCCACCTTCTCCTCGATCCCTCCATCCCACCTTCTCCCCGATCCCCCGATCCCACCTTCTCCCCGATCCCACCTTCTCCCCGATCCCTCGATCCCACCTTCTCCCCGATCCCACCTTCTCCCCGATCCCTCGATCCCACCTTCTCCCCGATCCCACCTTCTCCCCGATCCCACCTTCTCCCCGATCCCCCGATCCCACCTTCTCCCCGATCCCTCCATCCCACCTTCTCCCCGATCCCTCCATCCCACCTTCTCCCCGATCCCTCCATCCCACCTTCTCCCCGATCCCTCCATCCCACCTTCTCCCCGATCCCACCTTCTCCCCGATCCCACCTTCTCCCCGATCCCCCGATCCCACCTTCTCCCCGATCCCACCTTCTCCCCGATCCCACCTTCTCCCCGATCCCACCTTCTCCCCGATCCCACCTTCTCCCCGATCCCACCTTCTCCCCGATCCCTCGATCCCACCTTCTCCCCGATCCCACCTTCTCCCCGATCCCACCTTCTCCCCGATCCCACCTTCTCCCCGATCCCACCTTCTCCCCGATCCCTCGATCCCACCTTCTCCCCGATCCCTCGATCCCACCTTCTCCCCGATCCCTCCATCCCACCTTCTCCCCGATCCCACCTTCTCCCCGATCCCACCTTCTCCCCGATCCCACCTTCTCCCCGATCCCACCTTCTCCCCGATCCCACCTTCTCCCCGATCCCCCGATCCCACCTTCTCCCCGATCCCACCTTCTCCCCGATCCCACCTTCTCCGCGATCCCCCGATCCCACCTTCTCCCAGATCCCTCGATCCCACCTTCTCCTCCATCCCACCTTCTCCCCGATCCCACCTTCTCCCCGATCCCACCTTCTCCCCGATCCCACCTTCTCCCCGATCCCTCGATCCCACCTTCTCCCTGATCCCTCGATCCCACCTTCTCCCCGATCCCACCTTCTCCCCGATCCCACCTTCTCCCCGATCCCACCTTCTCCCCGATCCCTCGATCCCACCTTCTCCCCGATCCCACCTTCTCCCCGATCCCTCCATCCCACCTTCTCCCCGATCCCACCTTCTCCCCGATCCCACCTTCTCCCCGATCCCTCGATCCTACCTTCTCCCTGATCCCTCGATCCCACCTTCTCCCCGATCCCTCGATCCCACCCTCTCCCCGATCCCACCTTCTCCCCGATCCCACCTTCTCCCCGATCCCCCGATCCCACCTTCTCCCCGATCCCTCGATCCCACCTTCTCCCCGATCCCACCTTCTCCCCGATCCCACCTTCTCCCCGATCCCACCTTCTCCCCGATCCCTCCATCCCACCTTCTCCCCGATCCCTCCATCCCACCTTCTCCCCGATCCCCCGATCCCACCTTCTCCCCGATCCCCCGATCCCACCTTCTCCCCGATCCCACCTTCTCCCCGATCCCACCTTCTCCCCGATCCCTCGATCCCACCTTCTCCCCGATCCCACCTTCTCCCCGATCCCACCTTCTCCCCGATCCCTCGATCCCACCTTCTCCCCGATCCCACCTTCTCCCCCGATCCCACCTCCTCCCCGATCCCTCGATCCCACCTTCTCCCCAATCCCTCGATCCCACCTTCTCCCCGATCCCACCTTCTCCCCGATCCCACCTTCTCCCCGATCCCTCCTTCTCCTCGATCCCTCGATCCCACCTTCTCCCCGATCCCACCTTCTCCTCGATCCCTCGATCCCACCTTCTCCCCGATCCCATCTCCTCCCCGATCCCTCGATCCCACCTTCTCCCCGATCCCACCTTCTCCCCGATCCCTCGATCCCACCTTCTTCCCGATCCCTCCATCCCACCTTCTCCCGATCCCACCTTCTCCCCGATCCCTCGATCCCACCTTATCCCCGATCCCTCGATCCCACCTTCTCCCCGATCCCACCTTCTCCTCGATCCCCCGATCCTACCTTCTCCCCGATCCCACCTTCTCCCCGATCCCACCTTCTCCCCGATCCCTCCTTCTCCCCGATCCCACCTTCTCCCCGATCCCTCGATCCCACCTTCTCCCCGATCCCACCTTCTCCCCGATCCCACCTTCTCCCCGATCCCTCGATCCCACCTTCTCCCCGATCCCACCTTCTCCCCGATCCCTCGATCCCACATTCTCCCCGATCCCACCTTCTCCCCGATCCCACCTTCTCCCCGATCCCTCGATCCCACCTTCTCCCCGATCCCACCTTCTCCCCGATCCCACCTTCTCCCCGATCCCACCTTCTCCCTGATCCCTCGATCCCACCTTCTCCCCGATCCCTCGATCCCACCTTCTCCGCGATCCCACCTTCTCCCTGATCCCTCGATCCCACCTTCTCCCCGATCCCACCTTCTCCCCGATCCCTCGATCCCACCTTCTCCCCGATCCCACCTCCTCCCCGATCCCTCGATCCCACCTTCTCCCCGATCCCACCTTCTCCCCGATCCCCCGATCCCACCTTCTCCCCGATCCCACCTTCTCCCCGATCCCCCGATCCCACCTTCTCCCCGATCCCACCTTCTCCCCGATCCCTCCATCCCACCTTCTCCCCGATCCCACCTTCTCCCCGATCCCACCTTCTCCCCGATCCCACCTTCTCCCCGATCCCTCGATCCCACCTTCTCCCTGATCCCTCGATCCCACCTTCTCCCCGATCCCTCGATCCCACCTTCTCCCCGATCCCTCCATCCCACCTTCTCCCCGATCCCACCTTCTCCCCGATCCCACCTCCTCTCCGATCCCCCGATCCCACCTTCTCCCCGATCCCACCTTCTCCCCGATCCCACCTTCTCCGCGATCCCCCGATCCCACCTTCTCCCAGATCCCTCGATCCCACCTTCTCCCCGATCCCTCCATCCCACCTTCTCCCCGATCCCTCCATCCCACCTTCTCCCCGATCCCACCTTCTCCCCGATCCCTCGATCCCACCTTCTCCCCGATCCCTCGATCCCACCTTCTCCCCGATCCCACCTTCTCCCCGATCCCACCTTCTCCTCGATCCCTCCATCCCACCTTCTCCCCGATCCCTCGATCCCACATTCTCCCCGATCCCACCTTCTCCCCGATCCCACCTTCTCCCCGATCCCTCGATCCCACCTTCTCCCCGATCCCACCTTCTCCCCGATCCCACCTTCTCCCTGATCCCTCGATCCCACCTTCTCCCCGATCCCTCGATCCCACCTTCTCCCCGATCCCACCTTCTCCCTGATCCCTCGATCCCACCTTCTCCCCGATCCCACCT
>NW_024470589.1:192500-197500 GCF_017639515.1 Carcharodon carcharias | reverse complement strand
TGAGAGTGAGGGTCACACAATGCATCGGCATTGGCTGGGAGAGTCATGCATACGCACGCTCTCACACTCACACACGGTCTCACACCTACACACGCTCTTACACTCACACACACTCTCACGCTCACACACGCTCTCACACTCACACACGCTCTCACACTCACACACGCTCTCACACTCACACACACTCTCACACTCACACACGCTCTCTCACACACACTCTTACACTCACACACTCACACACACTCTTACACTCACACACTCACACACACTCTCACACTCACACACACACTCTCATACTCACACACTCTCACAGTCACACACACTCTCACACTCACACGCTCTCACACTCAAACACTCTCACACTCTCACACTCTCACACACTCTCACACTCACACACACTCTCACACTCTCACACTCACACACACTCTCACACTCACATGATCTCACACTCACTCTCACACTCACACGCTCTCACACTCTCACACTCACACACTCTCACACTCACACACTCTCTCACACTCTCTCACACTCAAACACTCTCACACTCACACATGCTCTCACACTCACACACTCTCTCACACTCACACTCACACACTCTCTCACACTCACACACTCTCACACTCACACGCTCACACACGCTCTCACACTCACACACGCTCTCACACTCACACACTCTCTCACACTCACACACTCTCACACTCACACGCTCACACACGCTCTCACACTCACACACGCTCTCACACTCACACACTCTCTCACATTCACACACACTCTCACACTCACACACTCTCACACTCACACACTCACACACATACGGTCTCACACTCACACACTCTCACATTCACACACTCTCTCACACTCACACACGCTCTCACACTCACACGCTCTCACACTCACACTCACACACTCTCACACTCACACACTCTTACACACTCACACTCACCCGCTCTCACACTCACAGTCACATGCTCTCACACTCACACGCTCTCATACTCACACTCACACGCTCTCACACTCACATGCTCTCACACTCACACACTCCCACACTCTCACACTCACACAGACTCTCACACTCACACTCACACACTCTTACACTCTCACATTCACACGCTCTCACACTCACACGCTCTCACACTCACATGCTCTCATACTCACACTCACACGCTCTCACACTCACACCCGCTCTCACACTCACACTCACACGCTCTCACACTCACACACTCCCACACTCACACACTCCCACACTCACACACTCTCACACTCACACACTCTCACACTCACACACACTCTCACACTCACACGCTATCATACTCACAGTCACACGCTCTCACACTCACACACACTCTCACACTCTCTCACACTCACAGTCACATGCTCTCACACTCACATGCTCTCACACTGACACGCTCTCACACTCACACTCACATGCTCTCACACTCACACAGGCTCTCACACTCTCACATTCACACGCTCTCACACTCACATGTTCTCACACTCACACTCACATGCTCTCACACTTACACGCCCTCACACTCAAACACTCCCATACTCACACACACTCTCACACTCACATGCTCTCACACTCACACACGCTCTCACACTCATGCTCTCACATTCACACGCTCTCACACTCACAAGATCTCACACTCACACTCAAATGCTCTCACACTCACACACTCTCACACTCACACACTCTGACACTCACACACATACTCACATGCTCTCATACTCACACATTCTGACACTCACACACACTCTCACACTCACACACTCTCACACTCTCACATTCACATGCTCTCACACTCACACACTCTCACATTCACACACACTCACACACTCTCACACTCACAAGCTCTCACACTCATACACGCTCTCACACTCACACAAGCTCTCAAACTCACACACGCTCTCACACTCACACACTCTCACACTCACACTCTCACACTCACATGCTCTCACACTCACACACGCTCCCACACTCACACGCTCTCACACTCACACATGCTCTCACACTCACACACACTCTCACACTCACACGCTATCACACTCACACACTCTCACACACACACGCTCTCTCACACTCATACGCTATCACACTCACATGCTCTCACACTCACACACTCTCACACTCACATGCTCTCACACTCACATGCTCTCACACTCACACACTCTCACACACTCTCACACACTCTCACACTCACATGCTCTCACACTCACACACTCTCACACTCACGCTCTCACACTCTCACACGCTCTCACACTCACACACGCTCTCACACTCACACACGCTCTCACACTCACACGCTCTCACACTCACACACGCTCTCACACTCACACACACTCTCACACTCACACGCTATCACACTCACACGCTCTCACACTCACATGCTCTCACACTCACACACGCTCTCACACTCACACACACTCTCACACTCACACACGCTCTCACACTCACACAGTCTCACACTCACACACTCTCACACTCACACACTATCACACTCACACACTCTCACACTCACACTCACACACTCTGACACTCACACACACACTCACACGCTCTCACACTCACACACTCAGACTCACACACACTCTCACACTCACATGCAATCACATACACACTGACACACACACACGCATTCACACACACACAAATTTACACACACACGCACACACACACACACACTCACTCACTCAGACACACACATTCACTCACACACACAGATACACACACTCACACACACACATTCACTCACATACACATTCACTCACACACATTCACTCACACACACACTCACTCACACACACATTTACTCACACACACATTTACTCACACACACTCACTCACACACACATTTACTCACACACACACACACAGATACACACACACATTCACTCACACACATTCACTCACACACATTCACTCACATACACACACACACACAGATACTCACACATTCACTCACACACACACACTCACACACATTCACTCACACACACACACAGTCACACACACATTCACTCACACACACACTCACACACACACAGATACACACACACATTCACTCACACACATTCACTCACACACACACTCACATACATTCACTCACACACACACTCACACACACATTCACTCACACATACTCACACACACATTCACTCACACACACATACACATTCACTCACACATACACATTCACTCACACACACATTCACTCACACATTCACTCATACACACACACACACTCACTCACACACTCACACACACATTCACTCACATACACACTCACACACACGCATTCACACACACACACACACATTTACACACACTCACACACACATTTACACACACATTCACTCACACACACAGATACTCACACACACAGATACTCACACACACACAGATACTCACACACACATTTACTCACACACCCACTCACTCACACACACACTCACTCACACACACACTTACCCACACATTCACTCACACACACACACTCACACGCACATTCACTCTCACACACACTCACTCACACACACATTCACTCACACACACACACTTACACACACATTCATTCACACACACATTCACTCACACACACACACACACTCACACACACATTCACTCACACATACACTCACTCACACACACACTCACGCACACGCACATTCACTCTCACACACACACACATTCACTCACACATACACTCACTCACACACACACTCACTCACACAAACATTCACTCACACACACATGCACTCACACACACTCACACACAAATTACACACGCATTCACTCACACACACACAGATACACACACATTCACTCACACACACATTCACTCATACACACATTCACTCACACATATTCACTCACACACACATTCACTCACACACATTCACTCACACACACACACTCAATCTCACACACATTTACTCACACACACATTTACTCACACACACACTCACTCACACACACATTTACTCACACACACACAGATACACACACACATTCACTCACACACATTCACTCACACACGCTCACACACATTCACTCACACACACACTCGCACACACATTCACTCACACACACTCACACACACACATTCACTCACACACACTCACTCACACACATACTCACACACACACACACAGAAACACACACACATTCACTCACACACACACACTTACACACACATTCATTCACACACACATTCACTCACACACACACACACTCACACACACATTCACTCACACATACACCCACTCACACACCCACTCACTCACATACTCACTCACACACACATTCACTCACACACACACACTTACACACACATTCACTCACACACACATTCACTCACGCATACACACACTCACATGCACATTCACTCTCACACACACACACTCACACACACATTCACTCACACATACACTCACTCACACACACACTCACTCACACACACACACACATTCACTCACACATACTTACACACATATTCACTCACACACACATTCACTCACACACACACACACTCACTCACACACACACACTCACTCACACACACACTCACTCACACACACACATTCACTCACATACACACTCACTCACACATACTCATTCACACACACACACACACACACATTCACACACACACACGCACACACACACACACTCACTTACTCAGACACGCACATTCACTCACACACACATTCACTCACACACACACAGATACACACACACTCACTCACACACACACATTTACACACACACACACATTCACTCACATACACACACACACACGCATTCACACACACACACACACATTTACACACACACGCACACACACACAGATACACACACACTCACACACACACATTTACACACACATTCACTCACACACACAGATACTCACACACACATATACTCACACACACATTTACTCACACACCCACTCACGCACACACACACTCACTCACACACACATTCACTCACACACACACTC